>NC_058132.1:680325786-680507034 GCF_016433145.1 Gracilinanus agilis
CTCTCTTACCTCTTTCTTATTTATTTTCTGGTTTGATTTATCTAGATCTGACAGAGGGATATTTAGATCTCCCACTAGTATGGTTTTACTATCTATTTCCTTCTTGAGCTCTGCCAGTTTCTCCTTTATGAATTTGGGTGCTATGCCACTTGGTGCATACATATTGAGCAGTGTTATTTCCTCATTGTTTATACTGCCTTTAATCAGGATGTAATGACCTTCCCTGTCTTTTTTAATCATATCTATTTTTACTTTGGCTTTGTCAGAAATCATAATGGCCACTCCTGCCTTCTTTTTCTCATTTGAGGCCCAAAAGATTTTGCTCAAACCCTGAACCTTAAACTTGTGTATGTCCACCCGCCTCATATGTGTTTCTTGTAGACAACATATGGTGGGATTTTGGTTTCTAATCCACTCTGCTATTTGCTTCCGTTTTATGAGAGAGTTCATCCCATTCACATTCAGAGTTATAATCATCAGTTGTGCATTTGCTGACTTTTTCAAATCCTCCCCCATTCCTACCCCTTCTCTTTAAGCTATTTCCTTTAAAACCAGTGGTTTGCTATTAAGACCCTATCCCTTATCCCCTCCCTTGATTGACTTCCCTTTCTACCCCTCCCTTATTTCCCCCCCTCTTTTTGTTTTTAAAGGCCTTATGAATTCCCTTCCCCTTCTCCCCTCCCTTTTTTTTGTCCTCCCCACTCCCCTGCTCCCCTTGGTTTATCCCTTCTAACTTTCTCAGAAGGGTTAGATAAGAGTTTTATTTCCTAATGGATAGTATAGCTACTCTTCCCTCTCCGGGTTGATTACACTGAGAGTAAGGTTTGATTATTACCTCTTTATGCTCTCTTCCTCTCCTTCTTATAATAGTATTTGTCCCCTCTCCCTCCCATGCCCTCTTTGTAATAGAATATTCTATTTTCTTATTCACTCAAGTTTCTCTTGGTGTCCCCTGCTATTCACCCCCTCTTTCCCATCCCCCATGCCATCTTAGATTATTTAGTGTTCCACCCTCACCCTGCTAATTATTCTTCTGATTACTATAATAGTGAATATTAAAATAGTGAATAGAGTTCACTACAGAGAATTAAACATAACATTTCTCTACATAGGAATACAGATAATTAGATCTCACTGAGGCCCTTAAAAAGGCAGATTTAAAAATTATAAGTTTTCTTTCTTTCCCCTCTGTATCTTATTTACCTTTTCAGGTTTCTCTCGATTTTTGTGGTTGGATATCAAACTTTCCATTTAGCCCTGGTCTTTTCTGTGCAAATACCTGGAATTCTTCAATTTTGTTGAATGCCCATACTTTCCCCTGGAAATATATAGTCAGTTTTGATGGGTAGTTGATCCGTGGTTGCAGGCCCAGCTCTCTTGCCTTTCTGAATATTGTATTCCACGCCTTACGGTCTTTTAGCGTTGAGGCTGCCAGATCCTGTGTGATCCTGATTGGTGCTCCTTGATATTTGAATTGTTTCTTTCTGGCTTCTTGTAAGATTTTTTCTTTTGCTTGGAAACTCTTGAATTTTGCAATGATATTTCTTGGTGTTTTCCTTTCTTGATCGAATGTAGTGGGTGTTCTATGGATCCTTTCAATGTCTATGTTGCCCTCTTGTAGGACTTCAGGGAAATTTTGCTGAATTATTTCTGTTAGTATGGAGTCCAGGTTTCTATTAATTTCTGGTTTTTCTGGAAGACCAATTATTCTCAAATTGTCTCTTCTAGACCGGTTTTCTTGGTCTGTCACTCTCTCATTGAGATATTTCATGTTTCCTTCTATTTTTTCAGTCTTTTGGCTTTGTTTTATTTGTTCTTGTTGTCTTGAGAGATCATTAATTTCTACTTGCTCAATTCTAGCCTTTAGGGATTGATTTTCGGCTATAATCTTTCGGTTTTCGGCCATAATCTTTTGGTTTTCGGCCATAATCTTCTGGTTTTCGGCCATAATATTCTGGTATTCGGCCATAATCTTCTGGTATTCCTTTTCAATCTGGTCATTTCTGGAGTTCAATTTGCTTATCAGTTCATTTGGTTTCTGAGCCTCACTTTCCAATTGCATGATTCTACCTTTTAAACAGTTATTTTCTTGCCAGATCTCTTCCATTTTCCTCAAAATCTCAGTTTTGAACTCTTCCATAGCTTGTGAGGAGTTTTCCTTATTTGAGGAGGGTCCGGATGCTTGTTTGTTCTCCTCCTCTGTTTGCTCGGTTGTCTGGATTTTCTCTGTGTAAAAGCTGTCGAGTGTTAAAGACTTCTTTTTCTTGTTGTTAATCTTTCTCTTCTGAACTTCCTGAGGCTGAGTAGCCATCATTACCCCAGCAGCTTCTCAGATTTATCCTCGCGCTCAGTGTCTGTCCTCTGCTGGAGGTTTCTTTACAAGTCTCAGGGTGCTGCTTCCACAGTCGTATACCCGTCTGCACTGGTTCCCCACTTAGGCTTTAGTTCCTGGTTGTGTCTGCCTCCACCCACGCCTCCGCAGTGCCTGCGTTCTGCTCAGCCTGCGCTGTGCGCCCTGCGTCCTGCGCCCGCGTGCTCAGATTTCGCCTGCTTTCTTTGGCTTAATGGGGTCCTAAGTCTTGCTGCTCTCAGGAACAGGCCCCGGAGCTGCCAATGACTCGATGGGTGCCCCAAACTTGCTCTATTTCTTTTTAGCTGGCTTCAGAGCTCTAGATCTTGTGTGTGGAGGGGGTGGGGGTGGGGCGGTTGCTCAGCCCGCGATTTAGTGAGAGCCCTTTATAGCCTGGAAATGTCTCGATTCCACGTACCTTCCACGCTGTGCCCTGTTGTGGGGTTCCTCCGTTTGTCTGGACTTGTTTTTATGTCCCCTTGAGGAGTTTTGTGTGTTTCGGTCAGGAGAGGTTAAGAGCTGCTTCTTACTCTGCCGCCATCTTAACCCGGAACTCCCGACATTGATGGGGCTTTTAGAATCTTGAGGAGAGGGCAGTTGACTGGATCTTCCGTGGAGGGAGGAAGTCAGTGAGCGAGCTCTTAGATTATCTAGCTTCAATATTGAAATTTAGCCTAGCATTGATATATTTACTTAAGAAATTATTATTTTAGATAGACCCTTTATATCTTCCTTTCCTAATACCACCCTGCCTTCCCTCCCTTACCTTAGTGGCTGTGGAGTTTATAAGGAGAGAAATTAGAGAGGAGTTAAATCTGTGAAGAGATTATCTAATTGACAGCATTATTTATAATTTAATCAAATCACCTTTATTCCCTTTAGATAGCATTTTGTAAAACTGAGTAAGGCAGGTCCTTGCTCAGATTCCATCTTTACTTCCCTTCCCCCACCTGAGGTTCCTGAGATAACTAATAGGGCTTTCCTTTAATCCACCTTCCTAACAAGCATCCTTCAAACAAATAAACATTTTGTTTTCAATAGTCCTATTTAGTGTAATTTGTCTGTTAGTTATCAAGAGGGAAGAAGAGGAAAGAGACAACATACTCTGGGCTTAGAGGGTAGCTGAGGCATCCATCTTGAAGGAAGGTGTTACTTCAAAATAGGTCCCTTCCTGTGAAATTAACTAAAGCCTGTTTGTTAATTTCAGTCTAGTCTATTTCCCTCAGCTTGTGTTTGAGTCTAAGTCCCAGTCTGTAAGCCTGCTGTATTAGTTTGTTTAGTTTAACTTCTATCTCCCCAAAAAGATCTCTGTTTCCCTTTTGTGTTATACTCCTGACTTCAGTCCTATTATACCTTGAATCTCCTTTAATCCCAGCCTACCTGTAGCCTAATTTATCCACCTACCAAGTCTCCAACATCCTCCTTTCAATTCCCTTATCCCAAACACCTTTCCTCAAATTACCCTCATAACACCTGTGAGTCATATTCATGGAGATGATAATAAAATCTATGAGAACCAATGAGGTAATTGAGAGTTGAGAGAGAAAAGTAGGCTTAGGACAGATCCATAAGGAATACTCCTTGTTCTGAGGCATGATGTGGTGATAAGCCAATAGAGGAGATAGAGAAGAAGCAGTCAGACACTTAAAAAGAGAACCAGGAGGGAATGATATGGAAATTCAGAATGAAGAGCATATTCTGAAGAAGAAGGAGGTCGATCAATTAACCAACAAGTATTTGAAAAAAAAGCCAAGTATTTCTCAAATGTTTACTATGTGCCAGGCACTATACTATGTGCTGGAAAAAAATAATGATAATATTTAAGTAGCACCTACTATGTGCCCAGCACTGAGCAAAATGTTTCATAAATATTCTGTCAGCATTTGATCTTCAAACCCTTGGGAGGTAGATACCAATAGCATCCCCATTTTACAGTAGAGGAAACTGAAGCAAATACAGGTTAAATGACTTGCCCAGGGTCACACATCTAGTAAGTGTATGAGTCAAATTTGAACTCAGGATTTCCTAACTCCAGGTCACTGTTGACCACTGTACTGCCTGGCAGGCACAACAAATAAAAGAATTCCTACTTATAAGGAATTTACATTCTAATAAGTGAGACAAGTATATGTGTATGTGTGTATGTGTTTGTGTATATATTATAAAAACAATGAATACATTTTTAAGCAATTAAATACAAGGTAGTTTGTGGGAGAGGGTGCTAGCATTTGAGATGGGGGGGAAGGGGTGGACAAGGAAAGGCTTCATGCAGAATATCATGGTTGTACTTCCTAATAAAGGAAGAGAGTGAACTGTAAGCACATGAGTCAGTCAATGCAGAAGCACTGAAATGCAAACTGGAGTGTCATGTGTGAGGAACTCAGAGAAAGTGAATTTGACTGGATCTCAGAGTACGTGGGGTAGGAGGGAAGGGAAGGAATGTCTAATGAGGCTGGAAAGATAGTTAGGTGCCAAGTTATGTAGGATGGCTAACCAGATGAATTTCTATTTTATCGTAGAGGCAATAGGAAACCACTGGAGTGTATTGATGGGAAAAAAGACACTAAGTCCATCTTTAAGGAAAATTATTAGAGCAGCAGTGAACTGGAATGATGAAAGACTTGAGTTAAAAAGACCAATTAGGAGGCTGTTCCAATTCTCTAGGTGCAAGATGATGAGGGCCCGAACAAAGTAGGTAACTATGTGATCACAAGAAAGGGACCAGATATTGGAAACAGAAATACTTGACTATGAATTTTGTATTTGTATGTGTGTCATGAATCTGTATATGTGTCATGAGGAGGAATAAGGAGTCCAAGATCACATCACAATCATGAACCCTGGATTCTTAAAGGACAGCAATGTCTTTGACAAAATTGCAGTTCAGAAGAGAAGAGGGCTTGAGGAAAAAATATAATTAGTTCAGTTTGGGGCATGCTGAATTTAAGATCTCTCTGAAATTGAATTTGAAGTGTCCAATATGCAATATGGGATAAAAACTCCTGAGGATAATTCCTTCTAGTTATATAGATGTAAATATGGAGAGAGAGAGAGAGAGAGAGAGAGAGAGAGAGAGAGAGAGAGACAGAAAGAGAGAGAGAGAGACAGAGACAGAGAGAGAGACAGAGAGAGAGAGAGAGAGAGGGAGAGAGAGAGAGAGAGAGAGAGAGAGAGACAGAGACAGAGACAGAGACAGAGACAGAGACAGAGAGAGATTGATAGATTGATTTGGGAATCACACAAACAGAAATTAAAGTAACAGTCATGGGACTTAGGTGACTAAAAGAAAGAATAAAAGAGGGCACAGGATAGAACCTTGGAGAGCAACTAGATTTAGGAGACATGATCAACACTGTCAAATGCAGCAGAGGTCAGAAAGAATAAAGAACAAGAAAAAACTATCAAAGTCGACAGATTAATAAGTTATATATGACCTCAGAGAAAGCATTTCAATAGAAAGATATCAGAAGCCATGTTATTAAGAGGAAAATAAGAGAAGAGGAAGTGAAAGCAAGGAAAGAGGCAATTAGAATGATAGCTTGAGGGAACAGAAATATCTGGTGATATGTAATAATGGAGGAGACATAAAAAAGGAACCAGAAGCTAGAGTGAAATGGGAGATGACTCAGCTGGGTGGAGGAAACAGAAAAGGAGGAGATAGAAGACTGTAAATAGGGATTGGCTTTGGCTAGACAGGGCAACTCATTATCTGAGACTAGTGGAAAGGAAGAGAGAATATGATATCCATGGTTTTTGAGATGAAAAATAAAAAGGAGAAAGGGAAGTTCATAATAAATAGCCTAATTTACTTATTAAAGTAAGAGATTAAGTCTTTCACTGACATCAGAGAAGAGGGAAGTGGGATGCCTGAGAAGAGTAAGGTCTGGAACATCCCCCAATAGAATAATGAAGGGGTTAGAGGGGGCAGCTAGGTGGCTTAGTGGATTCAGAGCCAAGTCTAGAGATGGGAGCTCCTAGCTTCAACCCCCATTGCCTAGCCCTTACCACTTTTCTGCCCTAGAACCAATACATGGTATGAGTTCTGAGATGGAAGGTAAGATTTTTAAAAATAGATTTGTGTTATAGTACTAATATCTACCAGTGTTTTCCTACAACATGGGATAGCCCCTTGTCCTTCCTCCTTCCCCACAATGGCAAGAAAAACAAAACTATAACCAGAATTTACTATGTGCCAGATACTATGCTAAGCACTTTATAATTATCTCATTTTAACCTATTAATGGCCCTGGGATGTAGGTGCTATTATTATCCCCATTATAAAGAAGAGGAAACTGAGGCAAACAGATTAAATGACTTGCTCTAGTCCTCCCTCAAAGAACTTTACAAAAGGGGCACTTTCTACCTTCAAATTCAGCTCAATTTACCTTGTTATAGCCCTAGTTTTTAAGAAGTATTTTCTTACATAAATTGAAATGGATGTCTTTGCAACTTCCACCCATTGCTCCCAGCAGAGCAAGATTAACTCTTTTCCATACAACAGTCCTAGTGTTGTCCTAGTCTAGTCCATTCCTAGACCATAAGTGCTTAATAAATGTTTTCTGACTAAGAATAGTTTATATTTGGTGGTCCATAGCTCTTTAGAGATAGATCAAAAGGAGTAATTTTGTTGGATTTGGATATATTTTCTAAGAAACTAATCCCCCCCCAAAAAATCCCCTATGACTCTTAGCTAGAAATAATTTGTCAAGATTTCTTACTTTTTTTTGAAACAAAGTGATATTTTGGCAGCTTCTACTGGTTTGAAAAATGTCCATGCAGTTACTTAATTTCTTGTGTCATTATTGCTTGATATTTTAGCATTGCAAAATAATTAAGTTTATCTTTTTGTGTCAGAAATTAAAATATGGAAAGATTAAATGACAATTTGGAAGTGTTCCCTTAATCTGTGCCTACTGCACAATCCAATAGAGCAAAGTAATACAACTGAAAACAAAAAGCTAAATTACAAATGGTTGTTTGACTTTAAAACTTTTAAAAAGATTAATGCTAACTGAGAAATATCCAAACACTGGACATAATGAAAAAATAGATCTTTAAGCCTAAAGTTCAGATAATTTAAAGTGATATTTATCAGGTTAAAAGAGAAAAAAATGAAATGAAATCATAAACTGGTTTCTCCAGCTATATAAAAAAGAAAACAAAACCGGAATAAAAACTGATATAATCCAAGGACTAAAGTCAGAGACTTTAATGACATAAGGTCCTAAAAAGTATTTTGGGAAATATTTAACTTTCTTGAATCATGGCACACACTTGGGAAACCTAATGAAATATATGTTAGTGCTACTCCCATCCTTGATCTGCCCTTGCAAAAATACAGCTTACAATATTACTGAAGAAATTTTTTTAACTAAATGATTAAAAGAAAACAGAAAGCCACAAAGGAGTAGCCTTTAAGACATAAGTAAATCCCAGATTGGCTAATAGTTCTGAACACAGAAAAATCCTATGCCCAAGTCTTATTTTGTCTTCATAGTTCCAGCCACCAAAGTTGGAGAAGAATGAGTAATGATTTTCTCTCTTCTTCTAACTTGAAAAAAATTGCAGTGAAGTTTTCTATTTCTTACATTACCATGGTATCCCATCTATATCCCCAATCCTCCTTGAGAGTCATTCCATATGACAAACTATTTTTTAGAGAGGATGAGAAATCAGCACAATTGATTGATAGATTTAAAAAAATTTTTTTTAAATCTGCAATGTATAACATATGTAGAGCTCCCACCTCCACAAAGGAGTGGGTTGAAGTGTCTTCTCATATCTCTTCATTTGAATCCTACTTGATCTTTATAATTTTGCTCTATTTTCTTTTAATTTTTGTTGTGTCACTGTTCCTTCTATTTACGTTATTGTAGTTAATTGCTGTAGTATATATTTCTCCTCAGTTCTACTGGCTTTATTCTGCATGAATTCATATAGATCTTCCTTGTTTTTCTTTTTTCCAATTTATTATTTATTTCTTAATAAATTTTTTTTTAAATTTTAAGTTTCTAATTCTGTTTCCCTTCCCCACCACTCCTACCCACTGAGAAGGCTAGAAATATAATGTCGTTTGTCTATGTGAAACCTTGAAAAACATATTTCATACTAACAATGTTGAAAAAAAAAGAAGAAAGAAAAATAAAGGAAACAAAAAAATAAGCTACAATCTGCACTCAGATTTCATCAGTTCTTTCCCTAGAGGTAGATAGTATTTTTTCATCATAAGTCCTTTGGAACTATCTTGGATCATTGTATTGATCAGGATAGTTGAATCATTCACAGTTGACCATCACAATCGTTAATGTCAACTGTTTACAATGTTCTTGTTTTGCTCACTTCACTTTGTATCAGTCCATTTAATTCTTCCCAGGTTTTTTTGAAAGTACCTTACTCATCATTTCTTATAGTACAGTACTATTCCATCACATATACCACACTTCACTCAACCATTCCTCAAATTGATGGTCGTCCTTTCAATTTCTAATCTTTGCCACCACAAAAGTAGCTGCTATGAATATTTTTAACATATAGGTCCTTTCCCTTTTTCTTTGATCTCTTTGAGATACAGCTCTAGTAATAAGGAATATTTTGGGGTCAAAGGATATGCATAGTTTTTTTTTAGATTTGGGGGCATAGTTCTCAATTCTTCTCCAGAACTGATGGATCAATTCACAACTCCATCAACAGTGCATCAGTTTCCCAATTTTTCCACATCTCCAACATGCATCATTTTACTTTTATGTCATACTAGACAATCTGATAGATTTGAGGTGGTATCTCAGTTGTTTTAATTTGCATTTCTCTAATCAATAGTGAGAGCATTTTTATATGACTATAGATAGATTTGATTTCTTCATCTGAAAATTTCCTACAAATACTTTTGACCATTTGTCAATAGAAAAGTGACTAATATTCTCATAAATTTGACTCTCTTCTTTATATATTCAAGAAATGAGGCCTTTATCAGAGAAACTACCTATAAAAAGATTTTTTTCAGTTTCCTACTTTCTTTCTAATATTGACAGCTTTGATTTTTATGCAAAAACTTTTTTACTTCATGTGATCAAAATTATCTTACTTCTAGTGTTTTTTTCTGTCTCTTGTTTGGTCATAAATTCTTCCCTTATCCATAGATCTGACCTTCTCCTTTACTTATGACATTACCCTTAATGTCGAAATAACATAAATAATTTTGAACTTATCAGTCTATACCTAGTTTTTGCCAAACTGATTTCCAGTTTTCCAAGCAATTTTTGTCAAATGTTGAATTTTTGTCCCAAAACCTTGGATCTTTGGGTTATTAAACAATAAATTACAATGGTCATTTACTACATTGAATTGTGTACCTAATATATTCCACAGGTCCATCACTGTATTCTTAGCCAATATTAGATTGCTTTCGTGATTACCACTATGTAATACAGTTTCAGATCTGGCAATGCTAGGTCACCTCCCTTTACATTTTTATATTGATTCCCTTGATATTCTTGACATTTTGTTTCTACTAGATTAGTTTTGCTATTTTTTTTAGCTCCTTGAAATAATTTTTGGAAGTTTGGTATGGCACTGAATAAGTAACTTAATTTAGTTAGAATGGTCCTTTTTATTATTGACTAAGCCTCCCCATGGGTAATTAACATTTCTCTAATTTTTACTTTATTATTTATTATTTATCTTTATTTATTTGAAAAGGGGTTTGTAATTATGTTCATATGTTTCCTGATATGCTTCACAAGTATTTCATGTTGTATGCAGTTATTTTAAGTGGAATTTCTTTTTCTATTCATTCCTGTTGGATTTTGTTGGTAATACATAAAAATGCTAATGATTTATGTGGATTTATTTGATATCCTGCAACTTTTCTACAGTTGTTCATTGTTTCATCTAGTTTTTTAATTGATTCTCTATAATTTTCTTAAATATATCATCTGTAAAGAGTGATAATTTTGTTTCCTTATTGCCTACTCTAATTCCTTTTTCTTATCCTATTGCTATAGCTAGTGTTTCTAGTATGATATTGAATTGAAATGGTGATAATGGGCATCCTTGCTTCATCTTGATCTTATTGGAAAGATTTATAGCTTATCCCTATTACAGATAATGTTTGTCAATGGTTATAGTCAGATATAATTTCTCAATTTAAGAAATTGTCTATTCCTATGCTTTGTAGTATTTTTTATTCTCACTTTAGTGCAAATATTTTTTGTTTTTATTTGTAATTTATGTGCTTGTCTGATTATACACTTACAATATAAACTCCAGTAACCTGCCATAAATAATTAAAGTACAATATGCCTATTATCTGCTTAATTTTTTTTCAAGTTTTTTCAAACATTTTTCAAGTTTTAATATTTATTCTATGGCTAGATAGTGTCAAATTCTTGAATATAAAAATATATATAAATGAGACAATTATATTCTAAAAACTAACAACCATGTTACTAGGAAAGTGATTTTCAGAAAAGGAATAAGAGGGGGAAAGAATTTTCAAAAGAAGAATAAAATAAGTTCATTTGGAGGGAATATAGTTCACGTTTTTGGATTAAAAAATAAGCTATACAAAACCCCTAAATTATCCCCAGAGAAGCTGGACATTATGTATTTCCCAGAAAACCTTTTTCTACCAAAGAGACCTTAAAACTCCATTCCAAGCATATAAAACTCTACAGCAACCAGGATGCCATGAAGTGGCAATGACCAGTCAAAAAAGAAAAGGATATAGGTAGATAGATCTTAAAGCACAGCATTTTTAGTTATAGGTTGATTTGTAAAAAAAAACCACTGATATAGCAGAAATTCTATTAAGGGTAAGGGAAGGAAAGTATTAAAAATATTACCTATTTGTGAGAGGACTTTCTTGGCTAGGAAATTTTCTAACCAATACATAAATCCCAGGACATATCTCTTTCTCTTTCTTTTTACAATGTTAAAAATAACTATTTTTTTAATCTACAAATAGATACAGTCACAATAGGAAATTACATGATATTGTATCATTATCTTCCCTGTCACCATAGTAGTTTTTATGGTCAGGTTCTTTTTTTTGTTGTCATTTTTTCAGTTTATTTCTTGATTTTTAACTTTATGTTAAAATTCTTATGTTAAACTTACGTTAAAACTCTACTCCCTGAGTGGAATAGGCATTGTCCCAGACTTCAAGTTTTTTCATTTTGCCATTTTCAAAGATAGTTCTAGGTTTCTGTAAGTTTTTGGTCCTCCCAAGAGATCCTGGAAGAGGTATGGTTATTGATCCTCTCTCCTGTTCTCTGATCTTTACCCAGGAAGGGACCTTCTTCCCCTGAAGCCACAAGTACTAGTATTCCTCTTGGTCCTGGAACTATGACCAGATTCTTTGCCTTCCTGCAGCCAAAAGTGAAAATGATGCTTTCTGCCTAGGAACTAAGACTAGGAACCTTGCTCCCTTGTAATGACCACAAGCACTCTTCTCTACCATGGAACTATGACCAGGGTCCCTACTCCCCAGTATGCCCAAATGCTAGTCCACCTGGGACTGAGACTCAGAAATTATTATAAGGAATGCAAGAATGTCCTACATCCAGTACCTGAAAAGGGACTCTTGTAATCTTTTCATGAACAGGAGTCTGACTTTTACCATATCTAGGCAAGGAGCTCTTAAAGCTGTCACTACCACTACTGGAGTGCCTCCAAGACCTGCTGCCGGTTTTGCCTCAATGTGCTATGCTCAGAACTGACCCTCTACCCCAGTGTCACAGACTTCTCTTGCTGGCTTTATAAATTGTTTTATACTGGGAAAATATCTTACCTCAATTATTTGTTGGCTTTGCCACTCTGGAATTCAATTTGGAGTCGTTTAAAGTCGTTTTGAGGGAAGTGTTAGAGGGAAATTTATGTATGACAATATTTTTAGCCATTCCACAATTGATAGGAATCTATTTTGTTTCTAATTCTTAGGTAAATTAAAAATATTTTATAGTATATGAGGAATTTTTTCTTATCAATGGCTTCCTTGGGTTATAATTCCAGTAACTTGAGTCTTGGTTTCCAAGGGTATAGACATTTTAGTCACTTTATTTGCATGATTTAAAACTGCTTTCCAAAACAAATATACCAATACACAGATACAGAAATAATTTATTAGTGTGTCTTTCTTCCCACATGACTGACTGTTGCCATCTTTGGTCACTTTTGCTAATTTATAGTGTAAGATAAAACCTCAAAGTTGTTTTGATTTGCATTTTTCTTCTTATTAGGGACTTGGAAAATTTTTCCTGTTTTGAATACTTTGAAGTTCTTTTGAGAACCATTTATTCATATCCTTTGGCCATATGTCTATTAGGGAATGGCTATTAGTCATATATATTTATTAATTGTTTATATATTTTAGATACCAAATATTTATCAGAGAAATATGAAATGAAGATTTTTTCCCATTTCTTTCTCTCTTAATCATTCTTCATGGCTCTGTGGCATAGTTGAGAAACAGATAGACAGGTAAGAGCAAGTCTTTGGAACGCATCAGTATTTCAAAAAATCTTCCCAATCCAAAATAGAGCAAAATTTTCAAAAATACTCCTCTTCCTGCTTGGTTGCTACCACTCCCCCTCATAATCTTGCCTTCCTTTTCTTCTTCCTTCTCCATTCTCTCCCAGGCACCAGTCTTACCTCCCCATCGATGTGTGCATCAATGTGGTCACACTCCATTCCCTCCATTTACTCAAACAGAAGGGAAAGAGAACACAAGGAAAAGGGGAAACATCATAAAGCATAGGTCTGACAATGTAGCTTCCATGAGCAAGAAGCTTCAATGCCTCTCTACTGCCTCTAAGATAAAATGCAAACTACTTAACATGGCATTTAAAGCCCTTCACATTTTGGTTCAGGTTTCCCTTTTAAGATTTCTAGCCTATACAGTACCAGAAATTGTCAGTTATAATTTGCCCTACATGTTCCTCATTAACATTGTACTCTAAATTTAAATCTGCTCTTCTCATAGATGCTGTCTGTGTTTGGGGGAAGAAACACCAGTTTGGTACCAACTGTTCTTACTATAATATCTTAATAAATGCTTTTGCTAAAAGCTAATTAAGTCTACAGACTGTTAATGGGGAGTACACTGGTGGGAGCTCATGCGTTAAAACAGTAAGACTGGCTAGTTATTTCTAAAACTCAAAATAACAGATATCCTCCAGGAACACAACCTGCAAATACACTTCCTGTCAAGATTCAATATAAATAATTGCTAAGTTTTAACCTTATGCTCCACAAAATGCCAAATGTACTTGTAATAAAGTTTTTACACCTAAAGAACACTTGAAAATTTGTTTAAGTTGCCAAAGAGTCTGAAAGTTTAGTTTTCTGCCATGCTTCTGCTTTATCTTGTGTATGCTGAATGAGTCATTTGGTCTTCTTGAGATTCAGTTTCTTTATCTGTAAAATGACTTAAGTTGACTTAGATGATTGTGACATTGAAATTGCAGAGTAGAATTCCAGTTGCAAGAGAGTGGGTGGAGCCTCAGATGAGAATTGCAGGGGGCCCACCCAAGAACTCTAGGTGAGGGGGCATTTTTTTTTAAACCCTTGTATTTTCCGTGTATTGTCTCATAGGTGGAAGATTGGTAAGGGTGGGCAATGGGGGTCAAGTGACCTGCCCAGGGTCACACAGCTAGGAAGTGGCTGAGGCCAGGTTTGAACCCAGGACCTCCTGTCTCTAGGCCTGACTCTCACTCCACTGAGCTACCCAGCTGCCCTGTGAGGGGGCATTTTAAGGCAGTTAAGGGCAGTTGATTCTTGGGGGTTGAAGTGAGTAGTTCACTCTGTTTGCTGTGCCCAGATCTCGGTGCTCTTGAGAGCTGCCAACCTGCTTTAGCTTGACTAGACCTTCAATCAACATTCATAGTTACCTCTAATTATTTATTTAGACCATAGGAGAAGATTATCTATTAGGTTAGAGAGCTAATTAGCTCACCAAGATATCTTTCCCCTCTGGGGGGAGGGGCTGCTTGGACCTAGCATTTTAGGGCTTTCCAGACCTTTCCTATCCTTGTTAAAACTCCCTTCCTTCCCTTTCCCATATATCATTAAACCCTTCCTATTATTTAGGGAAATACTTACACCTCCTCAAGCTGAGCTCCTCTTGCCGTGTGATCACAAGCCTGACCCTTCCTCTGTCCCTGAAAGCTTCAAGACATCAAGCTTCTCCTATTTTCCCCTACTCAAACCTGTGGGAAATAGTTTAGAGAAAGTTAACATCTTGGGAGATCAGCCTTACCTAGTTTCCTGACTGAGATCAGAAGATAACAGATCAACCTCCATTTTGCAACTGATTCCTAACTGCTTGGTGGGAGGGGGGAAGTAAAGGAGTACTCCGGAGATTGTGCCCCTCCTTTTTCACTCAAGCCTGCTGAGAGCCTGTGTGTGTGCTCTCCATATATCAAGGGACAACTAATTCCTGATTGCTACAGACCACTAGCATTTTTACACCTTCTCATGAATATCACTGTTAAAACAAATATAACATGATCTCTAAGGTTCCTTCCAAGTATAAGACTTTGGCAGTTCTCTGCTTGCACTTTTCTTGTCAGTTTTAACAAATGCTGTTTTCCCTGCTTTGATTAGAGTAGTTACTGCCTATCAGCAAATTATAATGCATTTAAATGCCCACAAGCATGTTTCAATTTTGCACATGTTCTATTTTCAACAGGGATGCAGGATAAGTCAACATTTTTATATCTTGACAGCTGTGCTAAAGTAATGGTTTCTTCCTTTTGTAATAGAAGTCTAAATTAATTTCTGTTTCATTATTTTTTGAATTATTCTCTCTTCTGTGAAAGCCCTGTTTGAATCTTAACTACAATGCAGTCATAACAATGATGACAGATTTATAGGGCTGAAATTAACCTTAAGAGATGATCTGTTTGAACACAAACTTTAGGCAACTGAATGATGACACAACACAGGACAGAAGTTTTCTAGTCTTTTACCAAAGTCCTCCATGGATCATAACATAAAGGAAGGAGAGGTCAATGGGGATTCAGTCCTTAGAGAATGAGCAATATACCCAGGCTGGTTCCAACCCAAATGAAGACTTGATGGTTCTGCTTCTGGGCATTTATAATAGAGGAGAACATTCTCCTCATTTCATACTATGCACAGGTATCCTCTGACTGTGTCTTTAAAATCCTTTAGATGGCTGCTGAATAAGAACTGTATGTGCATACAAAATGTCTAAGCATATGATCTCTGCTTTTCCCTTGCAACACCAAAACAGATGTGCTATGAGCTGAAGGGGAGGGAATATCTTCCCCTTCCTGGTGGCTATGTGCCCATGAATACATGGGCTATCTACCACTTCTGTCTATTGCATTTATACTTTCTGGATCTTAAATGCATGAATATCTAGAAACAGAACAAATCAGGTTATGACCTTGTGAGCTTTCAAAGGATGGGAAAGCTACTAGACATCCAGCAACTGGAGCTGGTAACAGAGTCTGCCAGTCAGCAGCCAAGACCAGTGAGGAGTCAGCCTTTAAGAATTACCAGTTTGATCCCAGTTGAACCAGGAGAGGAAGGAACTCCTGTATCTGCTCTGCCATACCCAAGAGAACTTGGAGGTTCTACCAAGGAATAAAAAGACTCCTGTGGCCAGAGGAGGATTGTTTTGCTGCATTCATTCTAATTTTGGGTCATTTCTCCCCTTGGGACCAAGGGAGTTGCTAGAGAGGACAGTGAACTTTTCCTATTTGGGAAGACATGCTTCATTCACTCATACTTTCTCAGTAAAAATTCCTTTTTAAATACTAATTAGTGTATCACGTGAAATTAAAAAGCTTTTGCACAAATAAAGCTAAGTAACCAAAATTATTAAAGATAGAAAATTGGGGGGAAATTTTAATAAAGGCCTCATTTTTCAAGTATATAGGGAACTGAGTTAAATTTATAAAAATAAGAGTCATTTCCCAGTTGAGAAATGGTCAGAGGATATAAACAGATATTTTTCAAAAGAAGAAATCAAAGCTATCAATAGTGACATGAAAAATGTTCTAAATTACTACTAATTAGAAGAAATGCAAATGAAGAGAATTATGAGATACTACCTCAAATCTATTAGATTGACTAACATGACAAAAAGAAAATGACAGATGTTGGAAGGATATGGAAAAATTGGACACTAATACACTGTTGGTGGATGCATAAACTAGTCCAATCATTCTAGAGAATAATTTGGAACTGTACCCAAAGGGCTACAAAACTGTACATACCCTTTGATCTACCAATAACCACTACTTGGACTGTACTCTAAATCAATTAAAGAAAAGAGAAAGGGATTTTTTGTACAATAAACATTTAGAGCAGCTCTTTTTCTGATGGTAAAGAATTTGGAAATCAAGGGGAAGTGTATCAATTGGGGAATGACTGAACAAATTGTGATATATGATTGTGATGGAATACCGTTGTTCTCAAAGAAATCATGAGCAGGATGGATTTAGAAAAACCTGGAAAGACTTACATGAACTCATGGAAAGTTAATGAGTAGAACCAGGGGAAACTTGTACACAAGAAGAGCAGTATTGTAAGGATAATCAACTGTGAAACACATTACTCTGATCAAGACAAGAGCCCAAGACTATTCCAAAGGACTCATAATGAAAAATGCTCTCCATCTCAAGAGAGAGAATTGATGAACTCTAAGGATATATTGAAGCATATTTTTCTCTTTTTATTGTTTTTATTATGCTTGTGTTTTCTTTTGCAATGTGACAAGTATGGAAATATGGCTTCCATAACTTCATATGTATAATGGAAATCAAATTACTTGCTTTTTCAAAGAGAGTGGAGGGGATGGAGGGAGAAAATTTGAAACTCAAACTTTTTAAAATCATTGTTAAAAATTTTACTTGTAATTAAGAAGTATTTAATCAAATAAATAATTTCTAAAAGCTAATTGATGTTAATCGGTTAATTGACATTACTAAGGACTAACTTCTTAAATGACTTTGGGGAAAACACTAGAGAGAAGCTCATAATTAGAAACCCAAACCCCTAATAGGTAAAACAATGTTTAAGGGGAGTGATAGAAAATAGAAGGGAAGATAACCCAGAGAGCAGGCTGGGAAGTAATATGAAGACTGGAGCTCTGGCAAATATATGGCAAAGGCCTACATATCAGAACTGAGGGACCTAGGAATGGAGGCCAAGTTTCTGGTGGGGTGGAGATGCAAGGAACATGATGAGAAGATGGCTGGGAAATGTCATAGATCTAGAGCTATCTAGTAGTATGATGTCTGGGTCAAAGAGAGTGGACATTTTATTCCTTTGTTTTTCCAGATTCTAAAAATTTTTTCCATCATAACTGTACCTCTTTTCAAAAAACTGGAAAATGAGGGGATGTCCTTCAGTTGGGGAATGGCTGAACAAACTGTGGTATCTGGTGGTAGTGGAATACTATTGTGCTGAAAGGAATAATGAACCAGAGGAATTCCATGTGAACTGGAAAGACCTCCAGGAATTGATGCAGAGTGGAAGGAGCAGAGCCAGGAGAACCTTATACACAGAGACTGATACACTGTGGTAAAATCGAATGTAATGGACTTCTGTACTAGCAGCAATGCAATGACCCAGGACAATTCTGAGGGACTTATGAAAAAGAATATCCACAATCAGAGGAAGAACTGTGGGAGTAGAAACACAGAAAAAAAACAACTGCTTGATCACATGGGTTGATGGGGATATTATTGGGGATGCAGACTCTAAACAACCACCTCAGTGCAACTATCAATAATATGGAAATAGGTCTTGATCAATGATACATGTAAAAACCAGTGGAAATTCACATCAGCAATGGAGAGGGGCTGGAGGGGAGGGAAAGAACATGAATCATGGGACCATGGAAAAATATTCTAAAAAATTAAAAATTTGAAATTGAAAAAAATAACTGCACGACTCATCGAATCTTAAGAGTCTGAAGGGACTTTCAAAGACACTTAGTCATAGAATTATGGACTTAGAACAGGAAAGAATGTTAGAAGTCAGCTAGTTCATTTTACAGATGAAGAAACTGTGGTCCAGAGAAAGGATGTGAGTTGCCGAAGTTCACTTTGGTAGTGACAGATACAGCATTCAAAGCAATGTCTTCTGACTCCAAAGCCACTCCTTTGCATCAGTTTTCTGTAAGTTACATAATTTTGTAGAATCTAGTTTATTTCAAACACAGTTCCAGTGTTCCCTTCTAGAAGAGACCTTTCCTGATCCTCACCTACCCCCTAAAAAGTCATCAGTGTTCTTCCCCTTGATATTACTTTGTATTACTTGGTGATCTCCCTCTAACCCCACACATACATCATGTGATTGTGTTACTGTCTTTTTGAAATGACTTTGTATTTTGTGGCAATTACTTATCTGAGTTCATATTGTCCTGGTAATAAATATGCTCTTTGAAGACTTGGTCTATTCTGGGGATTTTGTTGACCCTCCAGTCTCTCCTTTGTCTGATAGTAGATGCTTAACCAGTGTTTATAGGGATGGTAGGACAGGATGGGAGAGGAGAGGAGGTGAGAGGGGAGGGGAGTATTGAAGAGGAGAGGAAAAGAGAGGAGAGGGGAGGGGAGGACAGGGGAGGGCAGGGGAGGGGAGGATTTCCTCAGTGACCTTTGATACAATAATACATGTTTGTATATAAATGGAGATTTTAGACCTTGGACTTCATCCCCCATAAGTCCTTAATTTTCCCAAAATTCCCTTTAATCTCTCCTGCACCTCCACGTTTGCATGGTCACATTATTGTTTTATAGTTGGCTGTAACTCTTCCCTCTTTCTTTTTTGCTCCTGGGAGTAGGCTGGGTGAGTTTAGCACCTTTTCCCTCTAGTTTTTTTATGTTAGTTTATTATTAATAAAACTTTATAAAATATAATGTTTAGTTATTGAATATTAATTTTAAAATTCACATATGTATAAGGGAAAGGAAGGCACAAATGAACTGATTGAAGGAGGTGGAATGATGTGTGATGATGGTAGAAGAAAGAGAATAAGGAAGAGGAAGCATGATCCTCTTTCCTCCCAAAAAAAACTGTAGGTGCTGCAAGTATTGAATCATCTTCCCTCCTCCCCCTTTACCCCTTACTCTGCTTAGGACAGACAGTTTGAAATTGGCTGCCTGTGAAATGACAAGCTAAACACCTCCTCCTTCAAGATATAGCTGGCCTCTCTCACCTTTCCTTGGCTTTGCCTCCTCCTCTTCTCTGGCTTTTTCCTCTTCCTTCCCCCCAAGATATGCCAAAAAGAAAATTTTTCTCTGACTCCTTTTGTCAGGGGGGTAAGCAAATTCTCTCATAGCTCAATTTTTTTTCCATCAGCTTATTTTTTTTCTTTTTAGAAGGTTTCTTTTCAAATAAGAATAAAACTTCTTCAAGTCCAGGAACTTTGCTTATAGTGTTCTAGATGTTCTTTTTTCCCTTCTCAAAAATATAGCTGCTCTGTGTAGGCCTGATGACTTATCTCATTAGCAAGAAATACTGACATAATTGCTACATTAAAATACTATGCCATGTGGTGATATATAAATTAAAACTGACCTCAGCCCCCACTTCTCAAATTCAGTGAGCTTTTTAGGGGGCAACGAGAACTATTTCTTTCAAATCAACAGTCACCTTCTCAAGAGTCCTTTATTTTCAAGGTATTGACTGTTCACTTGCAATTGCAAATGAGATGATGCCAACTCATATGGAAGTTATATAGTTCAAATATAAACTTTGGAAAAGTTGATTATTTATACTTTGTACACTTCATATACAAAATATGTAAAAGATGACCATTCTTTTTGTCAAGCTCTGACAATGTTCTTGAATAGATTATTCAAAATATAGTTTGTATATAGTTAGAAAAGGAGTCATGAGCATGGCAAACTAGTATGGATTTACAAAAAAAGTTATATCTGACCAACCTCATTTCCATTTTTTATAAGGTGACAAGATTGGATGAGAAGAATACTGTAGAAAAGTGAGGACATGAAAAAAGTTTAAAAAGGAGACACTAATACATGGAACTGTAAACTGATCCAACCATTTAGGAGAACAGTCTAGAATTATGCCCAAAGAGTTATAAAACTATATTTTGACCTAGCAATACCAGCATTAAGTGTATTTCCTAACAGGGAAAAAAGTAAAGAATCTATATGTTCTAAAATATTTATAGCAGCTCTCTTTGTGGTGACAAAGAACTGGAAATTGAATGGATGCTCATCAATTGGGAAATGGATAAACAAATTGTGGAATATGACTATGATGGGATACTACTGCTCTATAAGAAATGATGAACATGTTTATTTTGGAAAATATGGAAAGATGAAATTATGAAGAGCAAAGCAAGTACAACCAAGAAAACATTATATACAGCAATAGAAATATTATTTGAAGAATGACTTGTGTGTGTCCACCTCCAGAGAAAGAACTGGTATATAGAAATAAGGAAGACATAGTTTTATGTATACATACATATTTTCGTCAAATGATGTCTTTTCTAATGAGGGAAAGGAGAAGGAGAGGGAATTATGAGGGAATATTAATGTAACAAATAAGTAAAACTGTAAAAAACATGTTTTGACAAAATGTTCATAACATTATTGGAGACAACATGGATAAAGGTAGGCTGAATGATAAAACACTCCCCTCCCCAAAAGACATTAATTAGTGGATATATGTCCACCTAGAAGAAGGTCTCTAATATTCACTTATGAATTCTGCCTTTGCCTTATTTAGTTCAATTTTTGTTTTGTTTTGTTTTGTTTTGTTTTCCAATCAGAGAGGTGCATGAAAACAGAGATAGGCATATTTATAAAAATTTGTGATTGGAACAAAACTGAGACAAACAACTGAGATGCTAAATGATGAAATCAAGATACAAAAAAGATTTGGACAAGCTGAAAACAGGGCTTAAGTTAAACAAAATAAAATTTAATAGTGGCAAATTTTAGGACTATACTTGAGTTCAATGAATCATCTAGGCAAGTACAGGATAAGGGAAGCCTATCTAGATAACAAGTCTTGTAAAAAATAATTATTTTAGCTAACTACAAGTTTAAAACAAGCAAAAAGTATGATATGATCAATCAAATAATAGGGGGAAGGGAAAGGAATAAGCATTTATATAGCATCTATTATGTTTCAGGAACTGTGCTAAGTGTTTTACAAATATAGGTGAAATTAGTTGACATGTAATGTCTAAAACCATCTATAATAAAGAAACAAAGTGATTGAAAAATGTATAATGCTTAGATCACATCATACAGTTGAATGAGTTCCATCCAAAGGGTACCATCAGTAGATATATTTAAAGATAGATGATATAGGGGAGGAGGGGAGGAGACAGAAAGACAGACAAAGACAAACAGACAGAAAGACAGACAAACAGAAAGACAAAGAAAGACAGAAAAAAGAAAGAGAAAGAGTAGAGACAGACAGACAGAGACAGAGAGTCAGAGAGAGAGAGAGAGAGAAATTAAGTATATTAAGTGTGTCCTCTCCAAATATTTACTGAAAAACATTGATGAGTTGTCCAAAATGGAAAGGTATTAAAGGCTGGATTTCTGCATAGTGAAGGGAGGATCCATACCCCTGAGATCCCAGAAAATGAATAAAGAGTCCAAATCAAAGATAACAATGTATCAGTTTATTCTTGATATATTTTCTTCAACTCTTTACCCCACATTTTCAAGGGGGAACATGAACATTTTGTAATAGGGTTAGAATAAGCTGATCTATTCAGCCCTCTTCCTGGAACTCCCTACAAACTAGAAGTGTTTAGCTTGGAGAAGAGAAGACTTGGTGGCTATCGTCAAGTACTTTAAAAGTTATTATGTGGACGAGGGTGAGACTTATTCAGAACGGCTTCAGATGGCAGGACTGGGAACAAAGGTAGAAGTTTCAGGGAGTCAGATTTCACCTTCCCAGGAGGAAGATTTTCCTAATAACCAGAACTATACAAAAAGGAAATAGGCTTTCCCATGAATTCTTCATCACTGCTTGTGCTTTGTTACAATGTCATAAGAAGATTTCTGCATATTGTATAATAGATTAGGCTCTCAGTAAGAGACACTATGAAAGATGTAAAGATGGAAATAGGATTCTTGAAGATAGATCACAGAAGTATGAGACATGAGTATCAACAGATTAGAAAAGATAGCAGAAAGCCTTAATAAAGCAGTAGTTTCTGAAGAGTAAAATGGTATAAGCAGAACATCCCAGTCCTTTCAAAGATCCTCGTGAGACTTGGTTTTTAATTTCTAGGCCATTTTTGTGAGCATAGGAAAAAATTACTGCATCACATAGAATAGTAGCATAGGAATGGGCTTAAAGACCTTACAGTCTAACCTCTTTGTTTTACAAATGAATAAAGTAGCATTCAGGGGATTTAAAGATTTTGCTTAAGGTTACTCTGAGATTCCTTCCAATAATAAAATTTTGTGAAACTGTGAAACAGGGATAAACATGTTCTATTAATAGCATATGGAGGAGGGGTGAGAACAAGGTGGCTCAGTGGATTGAGGGCCAGACCTAAAGAAGAGAGGTCTTGGGTTCAAATGTGACCTCAGACACTTCTTAGCTGTGTTACTCTGGGCAAGTCATTTAATTCCAACTGCCTGGCCCTTACCACTTTTCTGCCTTGGAACCAATACACAGTTTTGATTCTAAAGGGGAAAGTAAGGATTTTTTAAAAATAAAATATGTGGGATGGAATATGAAGAAAAACAGAAATTTGTATATAATTAAGTAAATTGTGCATAAATTTAAACAATTGCATATCATTATTCTTTATGAAAATTATAATTAATTCTAAAATGAACAGCCCCACCCCGAAATCATTTTCCCCCAGTGAAATTTTTACTAACATTCTATCTTACTGTCTCCAAAGATCTAGCTCTATTATTCCACCTAGCCCTCTCCTTTCCAAAACTAAAAAGGCTGCCTGGTCCTTTAACATGCAGAGATAGAGAGGATATTTGAGGACCATCAGAACCCTCTTCTAATCATGCAACAACAGCAGGTACTTGGCATCCATCTGCATGTCCGTGGAAGAGATGATTATCAGCAGCTCACCATCAAGCAATTCAAAGAAAATGAAATGAATATTCTGTACCACTTTGACATACTTTCCCCTCAATATCTCACTGTAAGAACCAGTCTCTGACCTTCCAATGCATACACTATATCTGAAGTTATATTCTTTATGCTGCCTAATTTCTAGGTTCTGTTATTAAAATGAAATGCATTAGCAGCCCAATTTCTAAACAGAATGAAGGACAATGGTCTCTTTTTACTTGTTAACAAGGTCTTATGCATTGAATTCCCAAAGAACTGACTTTTCTGCCCTTCTGAAGAAATTAAATCATAAAAAATATATAAATTTTAAAACACGTACTAGAAGATGGATGACATTTCCTGTGACTCTGACAAGGAAATGAATAACCCGAGAAGATGGGCTCATCATTGATCTTACACCTTGAGAAATAAAATACCAGGTCATTCCTTTTAACTGCGATTGAATAGAATTAGTCCTGGATCTGGAGTCAGGACATGTGGGTGGAGGTCCCACTTCTGGCATTCAGTAATTCTGTGACTTTGGACTTTGGATTTCACCTCTGTGTCTTGGTTTTTTTGTGTGTAAAATAAAAGTACATTACATTCTCAGAAGATTGCATGAGGATTAAATGAAATAAAAATATAAAATGCTATTCAGATATTAAAGTATAGCATGTATAACCCTGGTCAAATTGCTTGCTAGCTCTGGGAAGAGGGAGGGAAGAAGAGGGAGGCAGTGTGGATCATATAACTGGGGAAATTTATGTAGAAATTTGTTATTACATGTAATTGTTAAAATAAAATTTTAAAAATTAAATATAACGTGAGAAGTAATGTTAAGTAATAGAAATAGGACTTTGGAGCAGGGAGACCTGGATTCAACTCCTGCCCTTTGACATAAAATTAACATGTTACTCTGAGTAAATCTCTTAATCTCAGTGCAATTCTATAAGATTAAAATTTGTATTATTATCTGTTCCCATCATCATTATTATAATTCCTTCAGAAAATGATCTCTTATAATCCTTGTTTTTTCTAACAAATCAAAAATTGGTTCAAATAATGCAAAGAATGTTAACTTTTCCCCAAAAACCAATACCTCCTCTTAATTTTTATATATGTATGTGTGTGTGTGTATTGAGGGCACTTCTATCCTTACAGTCAACAAGGACCCCAACCCAAATCTTGTCAAATGTGGCATCATTGAGAGGTAACTTTAGAGTACAAAAGACCGGAGTTCAAATCCTGCCTCTTATTTATACTCTAGCTATGTGACTCTATTTAACATCTCTTAAATTTGTCTCTTTCTCTCCATTGATATAGTCACCACCCATCTTCAGGTCCTCATTCCTTCTCACCTGGAATATTATAACAGCCTCCTGATTAGTTTCCCCTCTATAATTCTCTCTTTAATCCATCCTCCACAGTATATTGCCATACTAAAGATTGCAAGAAAGGGAGTAGAATTTAATAAACCTGGGAAGGCAAGCTAACATCTGAGTGTGAAGGACTTAAATGACATAAGAGTTTGTATTTAATCCTAGGAGTAGTAGGAAGTCACTTAAGTTTTTAAAGCTGGGGGAGTAACATGGACAGAATAGTCCTTTAAGAAAATCAGTTGGTTACTGAGTGGAGGATGATTTGAAGTGATTGGAGTCTGGAGAAAGAGAGATCAATTAGAAGACTTACAAAATTACAATCAAGAGAGAAGGACCTTGATTTTAGTTAAGACCAAAAGCCGTTGGACAAAACTCTTGTTTGTAATTTGAAACACATCATATAAGCTGATCTGCCTTAACAAATGTTTTCTCTTCTTACCATTTTTCTATATCAGAAAATTTTGTATTTTAAAGGATGTCTCTTGGGGGAAAGAAGTGAGAGAAATATAGATGAAATCTCTAAGATTTTTTTTAAAATCACAATAACAATTTTTACTTTGTTAATAAAATTTATCATAATGTGGCTCTAGATGCCCTTTCAGGGTAATTATATTTGACTCCTCTTTCGCAAACATAACATTATGACCATAATGTCCTAACTTTGTAACTTTTCTCCTTACTCTATGGCAATGCATTACTGTAACAATCTATCTAGTAACATCTAATATTTCCCTATAAACAGCAATTTATCTCATGGAATCATAGAGCTGGAAGGGAACTTGGAAGTCATCTAGACCAATTCCCCTCACTTTACAGATAAGGAAACTAAGACCCTGGAGTGGGGAGGGGACGAGGAGATAACGTTTCCAATAATATACATAAAGGAGCCAGTAGAGCCAGGATTTGACCCTCAGTCCTTGGACTTCACATATACCACTCTTTCCATTCTTGTTTCCACAACAGTTGCTTGCAGATCATCTCTCCCCAACATGTATGGAAGTCTCAAGTATTCAGTCTTTTATCAGTTGTGTCTAGCCCTTTGTGACCCAATTGGGTTTTGTGGGGTTTTTTTACAAAGATACTGATATAGTTTGTCATTTCCTTCTCCAGCTCATTTTATAGATGAGGAAACTGAAGTAAACAGGGTAAAGTTACTTACCAAGAGTCACACAGCTACTAAGTGTCTGAAGCCAGATTTGAACTCAGGAAAATGAATCTTTCTGCTGCCAAGCCCAGCACTCTATTCAGCGCACCACCTAGTTGCTCTCATCAAGAAGTCCTTCGTATTTATTTTCCCAAGTCTAGTGTAACTTCTATGCAAACATATTGTATTCTTGCCACTGCCAACAGAATATAAATTTCTTGAGAGCAGAAACTGTTTCACTTTGTCTTTGTTTCCTCAAGACCTAGTAGTGCTTGGCACATGATAGGCTCTTAATAAGCGCATATAGTTTTAATGATTAGCTGGTTGAATCATAATCAATTTAACTATAAGAAGATTCAGAGTAGGGGGAAGGCTGGAAGGGAATTCATGAAATTGATTTTGCTAACTATAACTTCTTCCATCAAACCTTATTCATTTGGATCAACTGGTCAAAACAAGCCTGAATTAGTTACAAATGTAGATTATAGAACACTGTAAAGTAAGAGAGTGTTATCACTTTCAAGTAAGAGTGGGAAAAGTCCTAAAACAATGGGCTCCTGTGGAACCATCTTCATTAAAGGCTCTTATGATTGGGCACAGTTTATTTGGGGAATATGCTAAAAGGTGCTTCCAGACTCTCAAAAGGATGTGATCTCAAAGGAGTCTAAACATTCTCCTTGTTTGCATTGTTCCTAGGGCATATATATAGAAAAGATATTAGAAGTTATCTAGTCCAGTTTCTTCACTTTACGAATGAGGAAACCGAGCCTTAAAGAGGAAAGGGACTTGCCCAAGATCACCCAGGTCATGAGTAGAGAATTTTAATTTGAACTTCATCCCAGCTCTTGTACAAATTATCATAAACTCTGAATTAATTCGTGAGGTTCTCTGGCATGAAATGGGTTGCTAGGCTCAGTCTCACTCTCAGGAAGGTATTTCAAATCACTAAATTGTCCCAAATTAATACAGTTTGAAACAGTCACAGCTGGAAGAGCTAGGTCTGAGTGGGTCACCTTTCTCAGAGATCTGGGACAGGCGATACTTTCATGGCAGATGACAAAGCTTGAACTAGAGTGACTCTGATGTAAGCATAGCACCAGGGGGAAATGGTGAAAGAGACAAGGTTTGTGCTTCCTCTCACCCATGACCCTTTCAAGTATTTTTCCCTCCCTTGTAGGCACTTAGTATTTACTTAGATATATGTTGGATCTCCCCAGTGGAATATGAGTTCCTGTAGGGAAGACATTGGCTCATCTTTATCTTTGCATCTTGACACACAATAGATGCTTAATATTATACTTAGTAAACTGATTTGGGATTGAACTCAGGATCACTCTCCTCTCTTCCCCACTGCTTTCCCAATGTTGTTACCCCAACTCTAGTCAATGACTTCCCCCAAACCTCAACTTCACTAAAAAGTACCTCTCCTGTATCCTATTTATAAGATCACTAACTTAAATACTCGGAAATTCCAATGAATCTATAATTTTATTAATCCAGTGCGTTCCTCCCCCATAATAATGCTGAAAGACATATAATAGAAAGACATGTCTATATAGTATATAGACATATAATAATCCAGACATCCTTGCCCCTATGTCTCACCATGAGTTTGCCTCAGGGCAAACAAAATCATATTTATTTGGTTGGTTTTTTTAGGTCCCAAAGTTCATTTACTGTATTGAGGTTGGTGAGTCACTTTGGGGATATGGATGGAAGAGTGGGGTCCTTGCCTTTCCCCCTAGGAACCAGTAGAGTCTTGGAAGTCTTTAGATTTTTCTAGAATGGCCCTCTGTTATTAGACAAGATGGAGGTTGGCATGTACATGCTCACACAGATATAAGCATTCCTGAACTCTATACCCCAGACCCAGAAGGATTTGGGAAAGAATGCGAGGCTGTTTCTGTCCTTCAAGATTAGTGCTTCTTGAAGGATACCACACCGGTTCCATTGCCTCAGAAGCAGTGACCATTAGCACTGACAATTTCCTATTGTCTAATGTAACTTCTTCCTTCTTTTTGTTGCTCTGTTGACTGGTCATTTTGGAAAGTGGCTGGCCTGATTACTGGAAGAGGAATAAAATTTGAGGGAAAATGTAGCATGACCACGAGGAGAAAGTTTTCTTTGCTCTTTGGTTTTGCTGGGCTCAAATCAATCAATGGAAGGCTCTTGGCTTTTGTGTGTCTTTCAGGGGCCTTGATGAGCCAGAGGAAATAGATTTTTAGTTTGATTTGGTGTTTTAGATCCCATACTTCATTTAGTGATTTCAGGTGGGTGAGTCAACAGCAAGTTTTGGGGATGGCTGGCAAAATAAGGTCCTCAACTTCCCTCCCAGGAACCAGCAAAGACATGAAAGCTCAATCAAAATGATGAAAACCTTTCTCTCTTCCTCTATACATGATAAAAATGCCAGTAGTGCCTATATGCTCTCCATTGCCTTTAGTTTACTCCCACCGTCTTCTTTTCTATCATTTCCACGATGATATCTTCTACTCTGATTCTTCTTTGAAATTCCATAATTGTTAAGTGTTGAAGACTGTTCACTCCCAACATGCACCTCTTTGTTGCCCTCTGGATGATACTTAGTTCCATTTTTTTAGAAACTAAAAATCATGAGGAGCAATGGGGTAGCTCAATTGATTGAGAGCCGGGCCTAGAGATGGGAGATCCTGGGTTCAAATCTTACCTCAGACACTTCCTAGCTGTGTGACCCTGGACAAGTCACTTAACCCCCATTGCCTAGCCCTTACTACTCTTCTGCCTTGGAACCAATACATAGTATTGATTCTAATGTGGAAGGTAAGGACTTAAAAAAAGAAACTAAAAATCATGGAAGACAGTTTTTAGTCTCAAAACTCTGTGATTCTGTAAATAGTGAGGCATCATGGTTGACCATCCTTTCTTTGCTCCTCAAAACTCAGCGACTGACTTGAGCTACCTAGGGTTAGTCCTGCCCATGTGTTGATCTCTGGTTCTCTAGTCAAATTGATGATTAGGTAGAATAAGAATATTGGGCTAAGAGCCCAAGGAGTTATCCCAGGATTTGATTTTGAAATTGGTTAGTTGTATGACCAATAATGTAATGAGAGCTCACATTTCTTTTGTATTTTACAATTTATGAAACATTTTACATATATTAGCTCATTTGAGACTCATGACAATTCTAGGAGTTAAGCACTATTATTATCCCCATTTCACAGATGAGAAAACTGAGGCTTAGAGAGATGAAATGACTTGCCTAGTGTTATATAACAAGTATCTTAAGAAGGATTTGAACATCCACCATCATGACTTCAAGTCTAACTCTCTATCCAATACATCATGCTACCATAGCTTCATCCATCCATATGTTTGTATGTAACCCTCTGGTCTCTGTTTTTTGCTATAGGCAATAATGATGATGATGATGATGATGATGATGATGATGATGATGATGACAATAACAATAATAAAGTGATTATCTCAAAAGATTAGAATGTTAGTCTCTGTTTTGTTTTACTTTTTCCAACTCTTAGAACAGTGTCTGGCTCTGAGTAGGAGTCTAATAAAAATTGGTTTGACTTGACCTTGTTTAATTTTTTATTCGGATATTTTATTTTCCCAATAACATGTAATAACAATTTTCACATACATTTTCCAAAATTATAAGATCCATATTGTCTCCCTCCCTCCCTTACCTCCCCACCTCAGAGATGGCAAGTATTTTGATTTGGGTTATACATGTATTCTCGTGCAAAACACATTTTCATGTTGTTGATCTTATTTAATTAAAGAAGTTGTCCTGGAGAAACAACACTGGCTCTGGTATCAGAGGACCTTGGTTTAAATTCTACATTTTTCACTTCCTACCTGTGTGACCTTGGACAAGTCACTTAACATCTCTAGTCCTAAGTTTCCTCATTTGTAAAATAAGACAGTTGGATTATATGGCTTCTGAAGTCCCTTCTAGCTCTAGCTCTATGACCCTCTAGGAGTTTGTGATTGAATCTAAAAAGTGATCAGAGACACATTATGAAGCATTAATCATCAATTTGGTACTGATTAAAAAATTAAAATTAAAAATTAAAAAATAGAAAACCATTTCCATCTCCAACTCATTTTGCAGATGAGGAAACTGAGGCAAACAGAGTTAACTGACTTGTCCAGGGTCACATAGCTAGTAAGTGTCTGAAGCCAGATTTGAACTCTGAAAGAGGAGTATTCCTGATTCCAGGCCTGGCCCTCTATCCACTGTGCCACCTAGCTACACAGCTAATATTACTATTATATAGTTTATTCCCTAAAATACAATAATCTCAAAATGAATGGAGAATACCCCAAATGATTAGAAGAGAATTGAGCCAGTTACCTTTCACAACTATGGAGAATTCTTTATCAAATGAAGGGTAGAATTCATTAAAGATAAAGAGACAATTTGGGTTATGAACAATGGAAAATTTTTTACAAAAAGTCAACACAACTAGAATAAGGGAACCCCAGAGAAAAAGTTGGCACCAAATATCTCTGAGGAGTGTCAGATATCCAAGATATCTAGAGAATTAACACAAATATATAAAAACAAACGCTCTTGTTGTCCAGTAGATAAGGGTTCAGAAGATCCGAATAAGTAGTTCTCAAAAGGAGAGCTGTAAACTATTAATAATCATAGTAAAGACTCTTATGCATCACTAGTAATAAAAGAAATGTACATCAAAGCAATTCTGAGGTTTTGCTTTACAACCAGGAATTAGATAACAATGACAAAAGAGGGGACTAGTCAGTGTTAAAGAGGCTTTGAAGAGTCAATTAAACTAGCCCACTGTTGGTAACCCTGAATTGTCCTCTCCATTCAGAAAAGCATTTGAGAATTATTCTAAGAAAAAAATTACTAAAATTCCCAAACCCTTTGACTAAGATTTCCCACTACTAAGCATGTAACCCAAGGAACCAAAAGACAGAAAAATCCCCAAAACAGCAAATTTTATAGCAATACTTTTGTGGTAACAAAGAATTGGAAACAAAGTAGATGTTCACCAGTTGGAGAATGTCAAGACAAATTGTGATTCATGAATATAACAAAATATATTGCTGCACCATAACAATTGACAAATCAGAAGAATTCATAAGAGAAATATTTTATTATGTACTGATCCATAGTGGAATGAGCAAAATCATAACCAAATAATATTTGTAACAACGGCAATGGAAATGGAAGGAAAAACAAAATAAAACTGAATACTGGGTAATTACAATGACCAATATTGGTCCCAAAGAAAAGATGAGAAAATAAAAGCATTGCAAAGGTGGGGGTCTATGAATGAATAATACTGCACGTACTATCAGAAGTAGCTAATGCGCTGATTGGTCTTACTGAATTCTTCCTTTCTCTTCTTTTTTTTTTAATTTTTATGCCAAGAGATGGCTAGCATGGGGAGCTCACATGGTAGAGGTAGTAAAAAAAGAAACATGATGTGATATTCTGAGATTGCTACTCACACCCAGCAAAGTGACAAAGTTGACAAAAAAAAGCAGCCTTCAAATTGTGTGGGGGAGGCTCTATGGGGAAAAGGGCACATGAGTGCACCATCCATTGGTGAACATATGAAAAATGGAAATAAAGACCTAAATAATTGAAAAAAATATTAATTATTCATGGATAGGCATAGCCAGTATAATTAAAATTACAATACTACCTAAGTTAATTTACTTATTCAGTACCATACCAATCAAACTCCCAATGGATTCTTTATAGAATTTTTTTAAGAATTAAACTCATCTCGAGGAACAAAATGTCATGAATCTCAAGGGAAAATAATGAAAAAAGAGGGAAGGAAGGGGGTCTAGAAATACCATATCTTACATTATATTGCAAAATATCAATTATCAAAACAATCTGGCTCTGTTTTGTTTTGTTTTGTTTTGTTTTGTTTTGTTTTGTTTTAAAGAGAGCTCCCATCATTGGTACAGATTAGATACAAAATAGAGAAGAAAATTGACCTAATAATCTAGTTTTCAATCAATTCAAAATCCTTAGAAAAAGGCACCAGGATTTGCTACTTGACAAAAACTGCTAGGAAAACTGAACACTAGTATGGATGAAATTAAGTTTAGAGCAATATCTCTCACTATATACTAAGATAAGTTTCAAATGGATATATGGCATAAATGTAAAAGAGGAGTTGTAAAATAATGAAGTCAGAAGCCAGAGAAAAATGATTTGAAGAGTTAGAGGAGAGGGAACAGAGGGAACAGACTATGGATGGTTTTTTCTAGGAATTTGCCTGTGAACAGGTGAGATATAGGGCAACTAGGTTAAAATGAGAACTTCCAGATATATACAACTATAGATTACAAAGGAAGTAGCCAAAAAGAAGTTGACTCTCCTGTCTGCCCCAGACAGCTCATCAGTTTCCCTTTCTTCTCCCTTCCCTTCTCAGGTCACTAAACTCTACTTATATACATTTATAGAATATCAGAGTTCCATGGAATGTCAGAGCCATATGGTCCAACCTGTTTCCCAAAGAACTATTGCTTTACAGCCTCTGTGACACTTGAAGGCTTCCATTGATGGACAGCTCCCAAGGCAGCCCCTTATACTTTGGCACAACTCTAGATCCTAGAAATTCTCACTTCTGACTTGGCTCACAGGCCACACAAAGCCCTACTTCTCTAGGTATCTGATAGAGAGTCTGCACCTTGTATTACCAGGTCTCTTAGGGAGAAAAGGGAAGGAATGATGTTCATTTCCCAGAAATTCTCCCAAAGTTTCTATCATTTTCTGATAATATGGTGTTTTCACTATATTTCAGTATTTTAGGTTGCCAAGTTTATTTGGCATTCTCACTCTGGCAAACAAAAATGGATATAATAGGTCCTGCTATATCTTTTTTGTTTGTTTTTACATCACCATTTCTAAATATATAGCCTTCCCTCTTCTCCTTTTCTTTTTTTTAAACCCTTGTACTTTCGGTGTATTGTCTCATAGGTAGAAGATTGGTAAGGGTAGGCAATGGGGGTCAAGTGACTTGCCCAGGGTCACACAGCTGGGAAGTGGCTGAGGCCGGGTTTGAACCTAGGACCTACTGTCTCTAGGCCTGACTCTCACTCCACTGAGCTACCCAGCTGCCCCTCTCTTCTCCTTTTCTGAAAGAACTATCCCTTATAAGAAAGGGGAGAAAACAGTTTAGCAAAACTAACATAATCTAATAATATTGTTCCCTTCTCATATTACTCCACTTCTTCAAAGAAGGGAAGAAAGTCATTTTTATCTCTTCTTTCTGACCAAGTTTACTCATTATAATTTCATAGCATTTAGTTTTGAGTTTTGTTCCTGTCCATCCCACTTCCTTAATTATTGCTACTTTGTATATTGTTATGTCTTACTTTATTTTGCATTCATTCGTAGAAGTCTTCTGGTGCTTCTCTTTATTCATTATATTCATCATTTCTTAAATTTCTGCAACATTCATATACTTGGTTAGTTATTCTCCAAGTGGTGAGCATCTACTTCATTTCTAATTTTTTTCTCTACAAAAAGTGCTGATATAAATATTTTGGAAAACGCCAACCTTTCTTTTCATCATTAACCTCCTTTTGATAAATACCTAGCACCAGGATCTCAAGGTCAAAGGGTATGAATATTTTATTCATATCCTTAGCATCATTCCAAATTGATTTTCATAATGGTAGGATCAATTTACAACTCCACTCCAGACATCTTAATATCTAACTGTATTATAAGAAAAGCTTCTAAAAAAAAACAGAAAACTCTTGGTTCACTGCTCAGTAGTCAAAAGCAGCTGAAAAATCTTTGTCTAATTAACCTCCACATTTCTAGCATTTTCTCTAGAGGAAAAAGCATTCCAATGAGTCTTGTTTTAGATTGTTTTACTAAGGATAGCTTTAAAGTAATTTTGGCAAAAAACAAAATTTAAGCAAAACAAGGAGATGGAATGGTAATTGCCTCAGGGAGATATATCTATTCCCCCCTCCACCGAATGTTCAGTAGTTGTTCAGTTCTAATTGCTCTTTAGTGACTATTTATTGAGTACATTACAAGAGCTGCGTTTTAGGACTGCTGACTCAAAGAGAAGCAAAAAACAACAAAACCACCAAGAAGGAAGTTCACCAGGCCAAGAGTACCCTGAAACCCTTAATTACTTTGAATGTATCTCTGAGAAGTTGGTAGCATGAATCTGGGTCCGGGTATGTTCCATTCCTCCTTGGACTTCAGAAATGTATTCAGGGGTCAAAAATATAAGGTCTTTTATATTCAATTCAATGACATTCATTAAGTGCCCACTATGTCACTAGCACCTAATATATTGCCTGGTACATAGGAGAATCTTAATATTTACTTGCTTGATTGCAAGGTGCTATGTTAAGGGATAAGTATGCAAAACAATAATAACATTAATTAATAATAGTCCCTAACATCAAGAAGCTTATGTCATATTAAAGGTATAGAAGAGGAGCAAATTTAAATTAATTTTGAAAGGGGGAGAACAGTAACAAAGTGGAGGTAGGGGAGCAGTCAAGAAAGACATTGTATAGAAAGTAGCCCCTGAACTGTTCCAGTTTAGGGCTTCCAGGAATCTTGGCTATCATTTAATTCAACCCTTTCATTTTACAGAGGAGGAAACTGGGACCCAGAAAAGGGAAGGAGTTTGCCCAGGTCAAAGAGATAGTAAGCAGCAAAGCTGAGGTTGCAGTTCAGACCTTCCCAACCCAAGTCTATTGTTTTCTTCCACTATAAAATGCTGGCTCCGCAAATTTGCAAAATTAGAATCAAAGGTAAGATTTTTTTTGAAAGATTGAAACAAATCCCTAAGAAAGTGATCTTATATTTTTGAGTACCTAACAGAGTCCTTTGCAACTTAAATCAAATCAGCAAGCATTTATTAGCACTATGCAAATTGCTGAGGATACAGAGAAAGGGGGAAAAACTCTTCATCTTCGAGGAGCTCAGAATCTAATGGGTGGATGTGCAATAATGCAAGCAAAAATAAACATGATAAATGAGAGATTATCTTGAGGGGAAGGAACTAACAACATTAAGGAGGAACACAAAGGGCTTATTGTAGAAGATACGATTTTAGCTGAGCCTGGAAGGAAGCTATATAGAATTATAGAAGGCAGGAGTGAGGAAGGAAAGAACCCAGCCATGGGAGAAAGTCAGCAAAAATACATGAAGTTGAGAGATGGCATTTCTTGTGTGAGAAACAACAAGGAGGCCAGTATCACTGAATCATAAATTACGTGTAATGTATAAGAAGTTTGCAAAGACTGGAAGGAGCCAGATGATAAAGGGCTTTAAAAGCCAATTGGAGGATTTTATATTTGATCCTGACAAACCTCTAGAGTTTATTGGAGGGGAGAGTGACATGACCAGACTGATGCTATGGATGAATACTTTGATAGTTGAATGGAGAATGGACTGGAATGGGGAAATAGTTGAGACAGGAAGACTAACCAGGAGGTTATTGCAACAACGCAGGGATGAAATGATGAGGACCTGTACCAGGGCAGATAGCAATATCAGAGAAGAGAAGGGGGCAAATAAAATATACAGAACATAGTTAATTTATTTTTGGTGAACTAAATTCACTGAAAAGTTTGATGCCTGTTGTCATAAAGAAAATATATGTCTGTATTTGTGTGTTTGCTTGCAGTTTGGAATGAGGAAGAGGGGAGAGAATATGAATTATAAGAGGAAAAAAAGTTAAAACTATAGATATAGATATATACATATATGTGTAATATGTATATATGGGATGTGCCAAAACTACATTTTTAATCTTTGTTTATGTATGTATTATGTATGTGTGTGTGTGTGTTCTCCTGACAAAGAAAAGCAGTTTGGTGCTTGAAAAACTTAACTAATTCTCTCCCAACTCTGGTACTCTGGCCAGCTCCTTCTCCAAGATATCATCTCTCAAAAAGCTGGCCTTGTCCCCTGACATCCAAAGAAGGCAATGAACAGGAAGTGATTCTCTTCTAACCTAGATTCATAGTAGGATATACCAGGGTAGTTAATTAACTATTCCTTGTCTTATTTCAATACGTAGAAAAGAAAACCAATTATTTATCCCCTCAACGGCTCATTGGGATAATCAAATACTCAAATCAGTCTGGCAATGAAGTGTTCAGAGAGGAAAAGCGGCCACAGTAGGCCAAGTGTATAGACAGGAAATGTGGGCTTAAAAGGACATAATTGAAAGGGTGCTGAGGTATCAATATACAAAGTTTTGGAAAGAAGGAAAGACATAAAAGATATGAAAAATGAAACCTTGCTGCAAAATAAAAAGCTGACCAAGGAAACATCAATATTTACTGACCTCAAGTGACTACAGATTCCTTACACAAGTCAGAGCTGTCTAGACACAATTGGCCAAGTCACCTTTCACAATCCATATTCAATCATGGACCACATTTTTACCATTTCACAATTCATCAAAAAATGTAGACAATAGAAAAATCTTTCTGTGCTTATTAGTTTTTGAAAAGGTATTTTAATTTGTGACACAAAATGCTAGTTTAAAGACTCTTCTCCAACATGTTAATGTTAAGATTTCTTTCTATGTACATGTTAAAAATACACAATAAATGGGTAGCTATGTAACTCAGGGTAATGAGAGCTATGCCTAGAGACAGGAAGTCCTGGGTTCAAATGCGGCCTTAGACACTTCCTGGGCAAATCCATTAATCTCTCCCTCACCCCCATTTTCTAGTTTACTCCTCTTCTGCCTTGGTATAGCCATTTACACAGGGGAAAAACAAATGGATGAAGAATGCCTTTAGATTAGTCTATGAAATATATATAGTTGGATAGTCCTTAGAGTTGATTCATCAGGATCTGTGAATTCAATGAATAGAGAACTCCCTATGAGGAAACCCATCTAATAGTGTAGAATATCTTCTACCCTGCAACTGATCATTAAAAAGAGTTCCCTTGGGCACTGAGAAATGGGGTACTTTGTCCAGGATCACACAGCCTAGATGTTTCAGAGCCTGGACTTGAACTCATGTCTTTCTGGCTCTAAAGCCAGATCTCTATCCAATATAGCATGCTTCCTTACTGAAGGGTTTCAGTTATAACAAATCATGAAGATTTTAAAGATGTATTCAAAAGTTTACTCTAATGAGCAAAGTGCTCATGGACCAGATTTGTGGATATATTTCCAATATTTCACATGATTGATTTCTGAATCCTTAAATTGATTAGGACTTAAATTCTGTGGAACTTAAAAATCAAGCCTCTACTATTATCTACAGTCTGGAAGGCTAGCAAGCAATTTCTACAGATTCTTTGTTATGTCAAAGACATACATTTAGCATCTGGATAGCTTGGTGCCAGTGTTCTGGAGGAAGAAGTTTTGATAAGTCAGCTTCTTTCTGGGGCACTCTGCTCTTGCTATCATTCCTTTATCTTGCAATTGGTTGTCAATATTATGTTAATATTTCTGTTGTTTCACTTGTTTGACATCCCATAAACCCCTCATCCTTGAAACTTATAATAAACAGTGCAGCTTGTTTAGCCTGCTCTCTGACTCCAGCGCTGACCTGCTGACACCACTCTAAAATCTTGTCCCTGTATTTCTTGTCTCTCTGCATTTTCTATGGCTCTCTCTCTCTAATTCTTCATCTTCGCTCCATAGGTGATTCAAACCCACAGAAGAAATCTATGTAGAGCTGGACTCTACAGTTACTTGGATACACATATTTTTTAAAAACAAAGCTTAAATATATTTGCATAAGATTTTTCATTAGTAGAGAATGATTACAGGATGTTCTGTGACTACATGAGAGAGATTGGAAAAAAGAGATCTTTGGTATTCTAGTTTCCAACTTCAAGAGAGGACACATGTGTTTCAGGTTCTTTTTAGGAAGATCCTTGGTGAAAGAGAAAGACTGAGAAGCCAAAATGTAAAGGAGTTGGTACCTCAATCATATCTCTTTCCCTAGCTTACCATGCTAGGAACTTCAGGAAATTTCTCCTTGGGTAAGAAATAGGGAATATCTCTCTTAGGTGAGGTGAAATATCTCACTCCCAGCTGTAGGACTCACTTCATTTTTTGTATGGTTAATTTATTCTAATTTATATAACTTCTATATCAGCTTGGATAGATAAATTTATTTGCTATTCACTATATTTGATGGTCTTTGTGTAAATGTTATTTAATGGGAAAGAATTCAGATACCTGCATGTATAGATAGATATAACATATACTTTCAGACATAATGGCATTCCTTCCTTATGAAAAGATAATGATCAAGATAGAGCTTTAAAAAAACATTTATTTGACCTAAAATAACAATAGTAAGTGGAGATAGACATGTTTCTTGGCCAGTGCCCCATCTCTAAGGAGAACAGAGTGATTATCCTCATGATGCCAGGCTTCTTCTTCCCTCCCTGCAGGAATCAAGTCTCCCTTGGAGAAAAGTAGGCAGAGAAGACCCTAAAGATACATATTTTTGCTTTCCAGTGAGCCACATCTATGCAGTCATGTTTATATTTTTCTCTCTCTCTTTCTGTCTGTCTCTGTCTCTGTCTCTATCTCTCTGCCTCCATCCATCCCTCCCTCTCCAATTCAAATCAATTAAAGTATTTGTGGTGCAGTTAGATGGCTTAGTGGACAGAGAAGCTGGAAATGGGAGGTCTTAGGTTCAAATCTGACCTCAGACACTTCCTAGCTGTGTAACCCTGGGCAAGTAATTTAAGCCCAATTGCCTAGCCCTTACCACTCTGCCTTGGAATCAATACTTAGGTTTTGATTCTAAGACAAAAGGTAAATTTTTTAAAAAATTGAAAATCCCTGGGCTAGACACTGGAAATATAAGGAGAAAAATGAAATCATTTGTTCCCTTAGGAAGTTCATTCTGTAGGAAAGATACATAGATACAGAAAAATAAATTCAGACCTAATGCAAAGTAATCCTAGGGGGATGGGGACAGGAAAGACCTTATATAGCATCTAGACTTCAAGCTGAGCCTTGAAGAGAGCTAGGGATTGATTCTGAGAGTTAGAATTGAAAGGGCAGAGTATTCCATGCATGGTTGGTGGTCTAATCTATTGAAAGGCATAGAGAAAAGATGAAATGGTGTATATAGGAAAAAGTAAGAAGGCCCTTAGGACTGTTATATAGTACATGAAGATGGATAAGGTGAAATGTCCAGAAAGGCATGCTGATGCTAGATTGAGATGGTCCAAGTAGAAACAATAGGGAGCAACTTAAGCTTCTTAAGTAAGAGAATACATCTTGACCAGACAATTCAGATAAACAATAAAAGGGGTCAAGAACTGAATAGAAGTAAAGTTTCTTTGTCAATACCTGTATATGTAGTGTTATCCACATGGCAAGAGCTCCTTAAATATTTGTGGAATGAATGAATAAATCTTTAGATATATAGAAAAGTTTTAGAGTGTTTTATTGTTGTTGTTCAGTCATTTCGATCATATCTGACTCTTCATGACCCCATTTGGGGCTTTCTTGGCAAAGATACTAGAGTATTTTCCTTCTCCAGATCATTTTACTGATGAGGAAACTGAGATAAATAGGCAAGTTGAGTGACTTGCCCAGGATCACACAACTAGTAAGCGTTGGAAGTCTGATTTGAACTCAGGAAAGTATAAGTCCTCCTGACTAGCTATCCACTGCACCACCTAGCTGCTCTTTCTGGAGAGTTTAGACTGCAACCTCAATATGAATCAGCAGTGTGAATGACTCAAAAAAGGCTAATGGAATAAGAGACTTCATTAAGGGAGTGGCATGAGAGTGCTGTAATAGAAGAGAGGTGATGGTCTCAGTTTACACTGCCTTCGTCAGACCATACCCAGATTACTGTATTCAGTTCTGGATCCCATGTTTAAGGAAGAATGATGACCAGTTAAAGGGGGTTCAGAAGAAGACAATCAGGATCAAAAGAGGACTAGAGGCCACTCTACATAATGTCAGTTAGAGGCTCATGGGCCTAGTTGTATTGTCTCACTTGGTGGTATTCTTTCTTCCCTCCTCAAATAATTTTTAATTTACTAATCTATAGAATGTAAACTCCTCAAAGGCAGAAACTTATTTTTGTCTATTGCTTAGCAGAGATTCTTACACATTATTAGTGTGGAATAAACTCTTATGGAATAGAATTGAGTCAATGAAGGAACAGGGAGTTTAGCCAGAAGAAGAAAAGACTTTGGTGGGAAGAGGGAGACCATCATAGATGTCTTCAAGTGTGTTAAAAGCTGTCACATTAAAGAGGAATTACCCTTGTTCTGTTCTGTCTCCCCGACAAAGGACCAAACTAGAAACTTCTTATGGATAGAAGTTTCAGAGAGGCAAATTTGGCTTGATGTAGAACAATTGGAGCTGTTCCCAGATATAATAGGCGGTCTTCATCATATCATCATTATCATCATTATCATCATCACCATCATCACTATCATCACCATTATCAACGTTACCATCATCATCACCATCAGCACTATCATCACTATCGGCATCAGCAGCAGCATCGTGAGATTCCTTCACATTACAGTCTTCAGGCCAAGGCCAGACAACCACTTGTCAGATATATCATAAGGGAATTTCTGTTCAGTTAAGATTTAGACTAGATGTGCTCTGAAGTCCTTCTAAATCTGATGCTGTGGATGAATGAAGTAATAGATGAGTCAATGAATGAATGAGAAAGATGAATGACTTACTAAAAGGTCATATGAGAAAAAAAGCTATAGTCCTCTACTTCCAAACCTCCGCACAGTTCAAAGTCTTCTTCTAATTATCTCAGGGCTTCTGGTTATTTGCACTTTCCTTTTGTTCCCATGTGACTCATGTCAAAAGTCCCCCTAAGCCCTTGTGAACAAACACTATCTCTACTGTTTTGAGTTACTTTAGTCCTTTCCTATCTTTTCCCTTCATAGAGGTGGAGAAAGCTGAGCTGAAAATCCTTCATCCTCAAAGCTTAATGAGATATTTGCTGTCTTTTTCTTTCTCTCTCATCCCTTTCTATTATGCATGCTGGTGTCCTATTGCATATGGATTGGTTCCAGGTCACTGGTTGTCAAGCCTGTACTCCTGGGTTCCAGAGTGATATTTCACTTGCAGACTTCACTGTCTGTTGAACAACTGCATTATTTGTGTGGGCACAGAAGAGGAATAAATATCAATTCCACAGAACTTTCACCTTGGAATTTTTATGTGCTGCAAGAAAACCATATCATTAGACCCGTTTTACAAGTAGATGACTGAGGACAGTAAACTTTATGTTTTCGAATTGTTGAAATGAAAAGGCAGCTGCAGTGGGAATAACCCAGCAACTATTATTCTCCAAATTAAAATCCAGGCTTCTTTAGCTCAAAGCCACATAGTTGTAGTATTAGTGCTAAAGCAGTTTTCCCCTACTCATCTCACCGGCCATGGCTGATGGCACCAAGAAGACAGAAAAACAGAGAAAATTAGCTTAGCCTGTTTTAGCTATGTGTACCTCTGGTCCAGCAATGGGGTCAAGGAGGGCAGTGAGGAGGAAGAGGAAATGCTAGGTCTAGTAGAGAGTGCTTCTTACAAGAAAATAAATATCCTTCAACAAAAGTTCCCAGATTTTGTCTAAATTCTCACTGCTTTATAAATATTTATAACCAATTTTTAAAAATAAATTTGTATTGATCACTCTTGTTTTTATGTCACCTAGGCAGCAATATTTATTAAATAAAGGGAAGAAAAGAAAACAGTTCAGCAAAACTAACCAACTTATCAAAAAAGTATGACATTATATGTGTGATCCAAATGTTTCAAATACTCAGAGAAATTCTCAATGGGAGTTGAAGTGCCCTAATTTGGAACAGAAGCTCTGCATTTTCGATCATGAGATTCTGTTTCAGAGATTCTGTTCTAAAATCCAGAAATTCTCATCATTCATTTTATCTTATTCCACTTGAGTTATATATGCAATGATTTGTACCCGCAATACCCAGACCCCTGCAAAGAGGTGGGGGGGAAGTGCCTTTTCACATCTTTTCTTGGGACTAAGATTGATGATCACAATTTCTTAATGTTTAGTTTCAATTGTTTATTATTATTTTCTCCATTTACATTATTATAGTTAAAATTGTAAATATAAATTTCTTGCTTCTGCATACTTCCTTTTGTATCAGTTCCTATATCTTCCCATGCTTCTCTTTATTCATCTCATTCATCAATTCTGGCAACATAGAAATATTCCATTACTTGAATGACCGCAATTTGTTTAACTGTGCTCCCATTAATGGACACCTGCTTTGTTTCCAGTTCTTTGCCTCCACAGGAAAAAGCCATTATAAATAATTTGGTTTATATGGGGCCTTTTTTTGTCATTTATCTTCTTGGTTAGATTCCTTTCAAGAGAATCTCTAATTCAAATGGTATGAACATTTTAGTCCAAGTAATTCCAATTTGCTTTCTTGAATGACTGGGACCAACTCATGTTACAGGTAATGCATTAGTGTTTCTGACTTTCCACAAAACCTCCAGCATTAACCATTCTTGATAATTTGTCAACCATACCAATTTCCTGAGTTTAAGATCCAATTTTATTAGTTGAGGTTTATACAGGATTCTAAGTTCACTGGAGGGAGAGGATAGAGTAGACATATTATTTTTATTAGTCAGTGTTGTTACAAGTGCTTTATATTTATTTTCTTTGGACTTTTCTCAGAAAATATTGTATTTCTCCCACATGACCAACTTTATTTGTAGATGGAGCTGGCTATAGCCCAAGTGAAGTTGTTTCTGGGGATCCAAGAAGGCAAAATGCCAGCCCTCATCCGCCAAACACATCCCTTTTTACATTGGGGACACAGATTCTATTTGACTATCAGAGATGAAGTATAAGATTAAGAGGCTATATAGTGTAGTGGTTAAAGTGCTGGATTTGGAATAAGAAGACTGAGTTTCAAATTTTGTCTCTGGCACTCATTAACTGTATGAGTGTTGGCAAGTCACTTGATTGTTTAAGTTTCCTTTCTTCCTCTGTAAAAAGGTGAGATAGCTCCTCCCATCCCTTTTAGCCATAAATCTATGATCCTATAATCCTTGAAAAAGGTGGCAGTCACTTAAATTCATACTAAGGAGTAAATGGCTCATGTCAGTATTTATTAGCTATAAAGAGGATGATCTAGAGGTCCCAGTGGGATGGAGGACAAGGGAAGCTGTAGACTACAGGAGGCTAAGGTTGACCTGAATAGGGAAGAGAGTATAGGGGAAGGTAGCAAGAGGAAAGAGTTTTGACTTAAGCAGAGACTAAGAATCATAGGATTGAGGAGTAGAATGTGGCATTTGGTGGCAGGACCAGTTGACTGGGGCTATAAGTGGAGACTTTGGTTCCTCATTGTAAATGTCAGCATCTTTAGGCTATCATTCCAAACACTGGAAAACTGGGAGTGGAATTGAAAGTGACTTCTGCTTCAGTATCCAGATCAGTAAATAGAGTCCCCAGGAGGTGGATAGAACACAAAGTGAGTGCTTCCACTGAAACCACCCCAAATGTCAGGGGTTGAAGTTACACTCCAACAATTCCTTACAGAAGGATTGAGTCCTTGGCTCCCAGACTCTCCTAGGCATTACTGGGAGCCTCTGACTCTGTTGCCTCGGACTACTTCTATTTTAATCAATCAACAATAAATATTGCTTAAGCTCCTACTATGTGTCAAATACTGCTGAGGAAATAAGTATAAAGAATGAAGCAATCCCTATCCATAATGAATTTATATTCATTGAGAGAAGAAATACTTAATATGTCTGTCAGGAAAATAGTAGACACCTAATGAATATTTGTTGTTGGACTGCTGGAACATGGTATTGCCTCCATTGCCTTAAGATCATGAGACCACTAGGTTTAATAAGATCTTGTGGTCTTAGAAGGAAATGTTCATCATGGAAGTTACTATAAATATGAGTTTATGGCAATCTCCCCTGGACAAATTAGTCATTCCCCAATCTCATCTATATTCTCCTGACTCTCCATTCATTAGCCCTAACTCCCATTCATGGAATGCATACTCTCCCCATCTCTCCCTACTTAAATCTCTTTCCTTCAAGTTTGATTCAGATACAATTGCATTTATCTATTTTTCTCCAGTCCTCCCAGCTTTGAAAGTATTCTATGTCTCAAATTCTCTTAGAGCTTTTGGAGTCTCTCCTTGCCCTATATCTTATTCTATTTTGTCAACAGGAATTTATTAATTCCACCATACCTCAGCTATTTTCTTACCTGGGAAGATCCCTTTGCCATTGAGATCCCCTTCTCCCACAGGTGAGTTCTTCCTTGAAGCAACTCATAAAACAAGCTTTTCAGCTCTTGTTTTATGTGTTGCTTCTTCCATTAGAAAATAAACTCCTTGAGGTCAAGGACTGTTTCTTTTTGCTTGTATTTGTACTTCCAGTCTCAGCACAGTGTCTAGCACTTGGAAACCACTTAAATCATGCCTGATGATTTGGTTATACTTTTCAGCTTATTTATTGTTCCTGCTTCCTGAGTATAAAATTCCAAAGGACTAACACAAAATATTGGCCACCAAAAGATGAATTGTTCAACCACAAAAGTTCATTAAATCAAACTAAAGAATGGAGAGGTTGCAATCTGCTCTATGGAGATAATTTACATACTGATAAAGTCAAAAACCTTCTAAAGACTGCTGGACTCTCCAAGAGGTCTTATATCTAAATTATATAAAGAGAACTTTGTAAAATTCATATATCTAAGAATAAGAGATACTCCCCAATGGATTAATGGAGAGACAATTTTTGGATGAAAAAATCAGTCATACATAGGTATATGAAAAAAATGCTCTAAATCACTATTGATTAGAGAAATGCAAACCAAACAATTCTGAGATCATCTCTCATCCATAAAATTGGTTAAAATGAAAGAAAGGCAAAATGACAAATGTTAGAGGGGATGTGGGAAAATGGGGACACTAACTGCTGGTGGAGCTGTAAACTGATCCAACTATTTTGGAGAACAATTTGGAATTACAACCATAGAGTTATAAAATTGTGCATTCCCTTGCTGAGTCTGTTTCCCAAGGAAATTAGGGGAAAAGGAAAATAACTTATATGTTCCAAAATATTTATAGCAGCTCTCTTTGTGGTAGCAAAAAACTAGAAATTGAGGAATGCCCATCAATTGGGGAATGGCTAAATAAACTGGTATATGATCATGATGGAATACTACTGTGCCATAAGAAATAACAAGCAGGCTAATTTTAATAAAACTTGGAAAAACTACATGGGATAATGGACAGTGAAATGAGTAGAAGCAAAAGAACATAATTCAAAGCTACAGATTTAATTCTTGATGAATAAATTGTGAATGTTACCTCCAGAGAGTAAACTTTAAGGTGAAAGCATGAAAGACTTAATTTGTATGAAGATGTTTGTCTCCTGAGATACAGGAAGAGTGGAGGGCCTGGGACATTTATAAATAAATTATATTAATAATAAAAGGGGGGAAAGAGTACTGGAGATCTGGACATACAATCAGGGATTCATCCTCCCATTCTTTAAAATCTGAATAAAGCCAAAGCTGGCAACAGGGTATAATAATAATAATAGGTTTATTACTGATGCTAGTTAACATTAATATAGTACCTGGGGTCTCCTCACACATGAATCCCCAGCAAGTTACCAGATTCCAGTCCCCAAAAACCATGGCTTACTAGCCCCCACCAACATGTTTACTTTTACTGGGTCTAGAGAACATTTTATTTTGAAGCATATCAATCAGTCATGTTCCAGTATGCATGTACCAGGCACTGTGCTAACAAAGACATTTAATCTAACAGCACAGCAAGAGAAGTGACAAGAAAACATTCGTGAGTACGCATTGGGTACATTGTAGAAAAGATTCTTGTTCAGATACTCTATCCAAATGAGATTCTCACTCCCAAAGATCGCCATTCCACTAGCTGGGGAGGAGGGAAGGCAGCACACATAGGAGGGCAAATACATATGGAACATGAGTAGCACAAAACAAATTTATATCCATATAACATACACAGGCAACCTGTGAAGCCAGGCGTCAGCTCAATGAGCCTCTGATAGAAGCAGAACCACTGTTGTCCTCTGGTGATGTCTATTCTTCCTTTTGGGTACCTCCTGGAAGCCTGGCAGCTACAATATAGTCTTTTCTCTTTAGGAGGTAGGATCCATCAGTTTGTTTGCTTGTTTGTTTGTTTTTTAATTATAGCCCAGAGCTATCTTTAGATCTATTGTGATCAAGACTCTAACCAACTACATCCCATCAGTAGGGTAGAGAACCACTTAAGTCTTTTCAATCTAGTATGTAGTTTGAATTCCTTTTCTTCTTAGTCAGAAAGACCAGAATTAAAATATTCCTCAGATTCTTACTATATGATCCTAGGCAAGTTAATTAACCTGTGTCTGCCTCATTTTCCTCCCCTAAAATGGGCATAATAATAATAGCACTATATAACCTAGCTTCCAGAGTTATTATGAAGATCAAATGAGATAATATTTGGAAAACACTTAGTACAGTGCCTGGCACACAGTGGCACTTTACAATGCTTGTTTTCACTTCCTAGCTGTGTGACCCTGGGCAAGTCACTTAACCCCAATTGCCTAGCCCTTACCACTCTTCTGCCTTGGAACCAATTCTTCATTGTTGCTGTTTTTTAATGTAATAATAATGCTTGTTTCCTTGTTTCCTTCCTTTATTCCTACTGATGCTTAAATAATTTCTTTTTTTAACCCTTACCTTCTGTCTTAGAATCAATATAGTTGTAGTGCAGAAGACTGATAAGAGCTTGGCAGCTGGGGTTAAGTGACTTTCCCAGGCACATACAATGAAGTGCTTGAGGCTAGATATGAACTGAGGGCCTCCCATCTCTAAGCCTAGCTCTTTATCTACTGAACCATCTAGCAGCCCCAAGGCTTAGAGAATTTCAGTCTAAATTTCAATAATACATGTAGTAATAGCTAGCATCTACATAGTGATTTTTAAATTTAATTTTAATTTTTGGGGGCTACACATGTATTATCATGCAAAACATTTCCATATTATTCATTTTTGTAAATGAATAATCTTATAAAACCAAAACCCTAAAACATATACCCAAATAAACAAGTGATAAATCAAATGTTTTCATCTGCATTCCTACTCCAACTGTACATAGTGTTTTAAGGTTTGCAAAAGGTTTTAGAAATACTTTCTAATTTCATCCTTACAAAAACCCTGAGTGGAAGATGTCATTATTATTATTCCCATTTTACAAATGAGGAAATTGAGGCAGATTGATGTTAAATGATTCCGTGTAATCACACAGCTATTAAATGTCTAAGGCTGGACCTATCTGCCTTTTATCCAAGTTATGATACAAAATTCCTTTTAATTATTATCATTTCCTTAGTTCTCTTCTCTTTCCCCTTCAAATCATGCCAGGCACTCTGTTTAGCAAGACTAAAACTCAGCTAGATGGAATAGGGGGTCTGGAGATTACTATATTCCACTACAAACACATTCATAATGCCACCTGGTTACCATGCAAATCAGCTTAGGACCAAGACTAAAGAGAGCCAAACAGAGCTTGGGAACGTTGCCCTATTTTCCCCTCACAAACAAAATTGTGTACTGCCTACTTAACAAGTCTGCTTAGTGATATTGATGTGGGGAAGTCATTTAAAGGCACTGAATCTGAAAGTTTTGTTAACATCATTTGTGTCCTGACTAAACTCAGGAAAACATCAATGCTTCATATAAGCTCACCTGACACACATCAACAGCAGAAGGATGAACAGGAAATTGGGTCCCTTGGCATCCTGGTACCTCAGTCAGTCTACCAGACAAGCTTGATATACAACTCTTGCTATTATATTGAACTCTGCAAAAATTCCTCTATCAAAAGCCACTTCATGGCCCTGGAAAATGGCTAGACATTTACTTAGTTCTTCATACCACTTGGATCACCTATAGATTTCTGTCTTTCGTCTTTCAAGAGGGAGAGAGAAGGAAAGAGGGAGAGAAAGAGGGGGAAGAGACTTGACTTTCTCATGAGATTTTGAGGTATTTTTCTCTGAAATGCGAAGTTCTATCTTGTTCAGGGCAAATTGATATGAATCCCAAGAAGATGGTAATCATCTTAGAGCTTTATACAGGCTTTAAAACTAATCAGGATGGAACTTATACAGTTCATATCCATAGGCTAGTCATTATGGTCTTAGAGGTACTGATGAGACAGAGTAAAGATGGCTGATATTTAATCATCCTATCTCCTCTAAGCTGAGAGAGTACACAATTTATTTTTAGCTGTTCTTTTCTACTTTCTCTCTCCATATCATACCTGTGTATTCAGTTGGAAAACTGCTTGCCTAAGCAAAGCACATTAACATTTCGCAGATCTTCTGGTTGCTTCTGTGTTTACTACTCTATAGAAATGAGCAGGTCTCCAAAATTAGCCAGTACCAAATCAGCCATAAGATAAGTTGACTGCTTTGGAGGAATGGCTAGAGGAAAGATTACTTTCTTCTCCTTTTCCATATCTATCCATGCTTGGAAATGAAGGACCCTTCTATTATGTGCAGGCAAATTCTATTATAACTAACACTTAGGTTTGGTGATCCTGCCATGGAGCTATATTGGACTGAACACTGGCTAGACCTGAGAAAATCTACTGGATAGCAAACAGGCATTGGGATTAAGATGACCTGGATCTAAATCCTGACTTTCACACTTGGGAACTTTTTGATGCTTGGCAAATCAGTTTACCTCGCTTTACCTAGTTCCCTCATATAAAATGGGAAACAGAGTCAGTGGCTTCTTAGGTTCCTTTCAACTATAACCCTTTGACTATTAACAAGTTATTTCAACTCTGAGCCTCAGTGTCCTATTGTGAATGAAGCTCAGATGAAATCATATATAGAAAACACTTTGCAAACATTAAAGTATTATGCAAGAATCAGTTACTACTATTTTCTGTAACATTATATGTTATGATATCAGTCTATAAGTACCAAGGGATGTGATTTTGCAGCAGTCACAAATTGTATCAAGCACACTCTCCCGTTGGATCTCTAATACTGAAAGAACAAATATAAAATGAATCCTGGGATCAAAGGACTGAGCCAGAGGAAGTTTCAGTCAATAGTCTTCTACTCCAATCTCACATTACAGAAGAGAAAACTGAGGTTCAGAGAGTTTAAGGGACTACCCAAGATCACAACACAATGAAAAACAAGCATAATTCAACCCTCGTCATCTTTCTGGCTCTAAATCAAACATTCTTCCCACTACTTCATATAACTTGGTGCTCATGTTGCTATGAGAATTTTCCTGTAACTAAGCTGTGAATTCTAAGAACTTAATGACTAATTATGTGTGCATGTATCTTCTATGACATATTGTTTGCGTATTTTCTTCTTTAGAATATAAGCTCCTTGAGGCCAGGGATTGTTTTTGTCTTTCTTTGCATGCTAATCACACTTAGTAGGCTCTTACATACATACATGTACACATGTGTTATGTGTACATATTGTAGGTGGGTGGTTAGATACATAAGATTTTTTCTAATGCTTACCAGCCAACTCATGAATGCTTCAGGAAAATATTTAGCATTGCAAGATTGCCAGAAAGACATCCAGCTCCTAGAAAATACCATTTTTATTCTCACCAAACTAAAGGAAAATAAGTGAAATGCCCATTTTGGAATAATAGGATCTCAATCTACAAACTAGTGACAGGCAAGAACTGAGTCATCTGCTGGGGGCTGGGAAGCAAGAGATCATTCACCCAGATGTCTGCATCAAAAACTCTCTTTTATGATGTCATCTCATGACTCAGTGTTGCCTCATTTAGCAGCCCTCCTGCTGGGGCTAGTCTGCAAGATTTCAGTAGAAATGATATATAGTCAATCAGCAAAGCTCAGCTTAAACTTGGTGTATAGCATAGTTTTCCCCCTTTGCCTTTCTTTCAAAAACAAAACAAAATATTACCTTCTGTCGTAGAATCAATACTTAGTATAAGTTCCAAGGTAGAAAAACAGACTAAGAAATTAGGTTGAGGCTAGTTTTGAACTCTGAACTTCCTATCTCCAGGCCAGACTGTCTCTAACCATTAAGAAATCTAGCTACCCCACTCTTTACCTCTCACAGAACTTAACACAGTGCCTGGAACATAGTAGAAGCTAATTGATTGAATGACTGACTATGGTGCAGTGCAAAAATTGTGGAAATTGGCTAGAGACAGAGTTGCCGTCATGGGGAGCAAGAGAAAAGTACTCCCTTTGGGTAAAGTAAATGAATTGATATTGTCCCTCCGTAAAATAATTACACATTCAGAGCCATTTATAGGTAAATTCAAATTAATGCTTCTTATCATATGCCATCCCCATCCACAATGTAATTCAGACCCATGTTTTCGTCAGTGTAAAGATTCGCTCCACTGAGGCAATTTTGCAATTCATTTGCGATTAATAATCCTGGAAAGCTGCCCTGAAAGATTATATCTTGGCAATAGTCACAGAGCTAGTATAAACCAAAGATAGGACTTCAACCTAGGCTTCCTTTCTCAAAAGCCAAATTTCTACCTTCTGATATATACCTATTCCATCTATCTATTTCAAGGTGTTTGTATGTGTATATATATATATGTATGTTTTATATATTTGTGTGTACATGTATATGTACATATGCATGTATATGAATTCCCATGTATATATGCAAATAAATTTATGTGCAGAGGAGTTCTGTGGGTATTACTTATTTAATATAAATATGGATAAATAAATTTATGGATAGCCCATAAATGGCATATATTGATATTTGATCTGGATATGGACAACCCTGTCTGCAAGGACAATTGCAATTTTTGCCTTTATGTGGAACAAGAGAAAAGCCATGATTGAATATTCACTCCTACACTCTCCTCTTCAAGAGGGGCTATAATTATAGTTATCTATAGCACATCAAATATTGGTAATCTAGGGTATGATTCTTTTGGAAAACCCATTTTATCTGAGCAAGTAGTAAAGAGAAATCAGAGAAGTCATACAGAATATACCTGAATGAATGGGTTCTTCAATTTAGGAATGAGATTGAATTTCAGCTTCATCAAGGAAAGAATAATCTCCTTTAGTAAATCTGTGCTTAGTAGTCTCTAAGGTTTAACTGAAACTCAGAAACAATACCTTATTGGCAGACCAGGAAAAAGAACATGCCTTTTAAAAGTAAAACATTTAATCTCTCATTCTTTGCATGGGTAAAGAGCTATGATATGGAATGTTACCTATTTTGTGAGATAGTTAATGTGGGGGTTGATTTTGCTGAATTGCTTTTCTTATCTTTCTAAATAAGGGATGGCTTGCTGAGTAGGGCAAAGTAAAATGTATTCAGAAATTAAGATGATGTAACTATAACCATTCCAGAATCTTTGCCAAGAAAACCCCAAATGAGCTCATAAAGAGTCAGACACAACTGAAATGACTAAACAACAATAAAAAGTACAGATGATAGCAAAGATTTTTTAAATAAAGCATTTAATTGAGATCAAAACAATTAGTTAAAAAATAGAAAAAAATTATTTCATATGCTACTCAAAAGATTAAAGTCCAAATTTCAAGCAAATAATAAAGAGTTTGAGGGGATTAATATCTCTTGAAAATTATGATCTAAGAGGAAGAAGATATTGAAAAGTTTTTGTCATGTGCCCAAGTCAAAGATGAGTAGGTTCATTGATTTCGTCATTGCCTGCTGGTTTTTCACTACCTCAGATATAGTATGTAAGTGTTAAATTAGGAGTTTTGATAAAATAAGAGAGCAACTTTTAATAATTTAAGTTTCAATGAGAATATAGTATAGTTGTAAATTAATTTTATCCCTTCAAGCCAGAGAAAAGAAAACTTCTAGTGGCTTGTAACAACAATTTAGTTTAATTAAAATAGAGATAGTAAAAGAATAGAGTAAAATGAATAGAGTAAAGGAGAGAAATATAGGAAAGAGGTAGAGCAAGAAAATTTCTTAATGTCTATACTAGTTATCCCATAACTACCTATAACTGCCTATAACTACTGCTAATAACAACCACTCCACAAAGTTCCAACCCAATCAGTGTTTAATCCAACCCCAATTAGGTCTAACAAAGACCAGCTAATTCCCAAAAAGCTCAAGAAAGAAAAAAAAAAACCTAACAGCCTGAACCAAAAGCCAAAAGCCCCAAAGCCAAAAAAAGCCTCCTAAAGGCTAAAGCCAAAAGCCCTCTCAGTAAGCTCAGGCCCACCTTTATATTCCAGCAACTAAACACCAACTACCAATTCATGCCCAAAAGCCAACTTCCCTGCAACTGCCAGCCCTAACTGTCAGCAACTGACCACCTAACCAGCTGATGCTGCCCCCCCCCTTTTATAGCCTTTTTCAACCTCACTTCCTGTCTCTATGTTTCCTCCTTCCTGTCTCTATGGCTTCTACTTCCTGTCACTGTGGACTGGTTAATCCCTACACCTCTATGGAAAGAGGACCTCTACATTCCCCATTAAATTAAAAAAGGAATAAAGAATCCCTTTTTACGAGTAAAAGTGTTCTCTTTCTCTCTGCTTCTGTATACCTAATCTTGCTGCCCAAAAAAGTTGTACTATAGAGCAGAATTCACTCCAGCACCACTTTTTTCCCTTCCAAATCTCCCTGGGTCCTTTCTGCTCTAACTCCTAAGAATAGAACACATTGAACATAGCCCACAATACAACCATCCCCACTCATTAGAACCAAATCCCATAAACTGCTATTCAATTCTATAACAAGCACCCTAGAAAAAAAAAATCAAGACTCCTTGAATACCCTTTAAGTCCATTTCCCATGCTTTTTCTCTTCTTCTATCTCCTATGCCAATGATAAAAGTTCCCTTCACCCAGGCATAAGGATTTCATTCCTAGAAGCTTCAAACAAATACAAAGCTCATAAGAAATGTCCTTTCAATCACATGGGCCTTCTATTATATCTATATTGAGACAAAATATACCACCCAGAATAAACTTCTCTTCCTTAGCTCTAGTTCTACTCTCTAGACTAGAGCAACATAAACTAAGTGTAGGTGAGTCTCAGAGAGAATTTATGGACACCAAAGAACAATTTCAAATGGCACGATATCTGCATTCTTCTGGAAAACAGCAACAGTAGGGCAGCATTGCATATAGCAATTATACTCAAAGGCATCCTTTGAAGGAAAGCTTGCAGACACAGTCAGATTTAAGTGGTGGCAGGAACTCTCCGTGGTGCTGTATCTTAAACTATATGTGCATAAGGAAATGACTTGATAACTGACTTTATTTTTCTTCCCTTTATTTTCCTTCATGGGTGCCATAATATCATCAATAGTGTTATCATCTTGGAAAACAAAGGACAATAATCAGGTAAATTATTTGTCAGAATATTAAAGGTATGGGGTTTTTTCCCCTGGGTAGAAGTGACTCAGATTTGTCCAGCCTTAATGGTCAGCCTTCTCTCTCTAGGACCATAAAATGACACTACTGTTCATCATACAAGGTTCATCATTGAGAACCCAAGAAGTCCATATCTTCACTCTTTTCTCATGAAGTCATAGATTCCCAGCTGGGAGGGACCTTTGAAGCCAGCTAATCCAAACCCTTCATTTTACAAATAAGAAAACGGAGACATCTAGTGACATTGCAACTTCCCAAAGTCACCCAACTGGTAAATTATAAAAACCAGAATTCAAACCATTTCCCCTGATTCCAAAGCTACTTTGATTGAGACTGAAGGGACTAGAGTACATAACTTGATAATATCCCAAAAGGTTTTAGAAGTAAATACTTTTCTTAAGGTATTTCAATCCAAAACTTTGGAGCAATTTAACATCTGGGAAAATTAATCTTAAAATTCTGGGACTTGGAAGCCTGACATCTACAGAGATATCAGCAAGAAAACCATGACACTGGCAAAAGTTGGGATGGAAATGAGGCATGGAAAACCCATTTTATAATATCTTGGCAAAACTAAGGAGAAAGTAAGTAAATACAATTATCATTTAGTTGATGTAATGAATAGAGTTCCAGACTTGTACTAGAAAAACCTGAGTTTAAATACTGATTTAGGTACTTACTACCTATTTAATCCTGAACAAGACATTTTACCTCTTTCTGAACCTCAGTTTCTTTATTTGCAAAATGGAAATAACAATCTTAACTGCTACATAGGTCAGTGTAAGGATTCAGTGTGAGAATCAAATAAAAGAATATATATAGAGGGGTTTAAAACCTCAAGATGCTCTAAATTTTAGTTAGGATCATTATTATTGTTTTGCCTCAGTCCTTGCTGCAATAAATATCGCTCTGCTATACCCAACAGGAGGAGCATCTCACAATGCATGAAGGAATAAAAGCCACTTTTAGAACATTCTGCAGAAGATTCCTGTTCCTTCCCAAAGTTTCTTACCTCTGCTTTAATTGTATTCCCCAAGCCACCCTGTGAATATTTAGACTTTTCTTTTCTCCTCTTGGTCCCTTTGTGCTCCTCCTAGGCTTTTTTTTTAGCAACTAGTTTGGGTTTCAGTAAGAAATGAGAATCTATCCAAAAAGGATGTCAGAAGCTTCAAGGAGCTTTGCTTTACAGTTTTAACTTTAACCCCTTCCAGCCTGAAAACTTCCACACTTCAGCTTAGATCTGGCCTATTGTCATGGCAAGGAACAAAAGTCATATCAGTAATGAATAAATCAGGAAAGAAGTGCTCTTATTTTTTAAAAATGCCATCTGTGGCAATTAAATGGTCTGTGGCCCAAATTTCCAGATATCTAAATGAAAATTCATTTCAACAAGCACTTATTAATGCCACTTTGTGCCAGATACTGTCCTAAGTACTAGGGATACAAAGCCAAAAATGAAATAATTGCTGCCCACCAGGAGTTTACATTCTATAGGTATAATGTATATGGATAAGTAAATGCAAAGTCATTTTAGGAGGAAGAGAGGATGGCAACTAAAAGAATGGGAAAAGGTTTTTTAGAAAAAGTGACACTTGAGGGGGCAGCTGGGTAGCTCAGTGGATTGAGAGCCAGGCCTAGAGACGGGAGGTCCTGGGTTCAAATCCAGTCTCAGGCACTTCTCAGCTGTGTGACCCTGGGCAAGTCACTTGACCCCCATTGCCCATCCTTACCACTCTTCCACCTAGGAGCCAATACACAGAAGTTAAGGGTTTAAAAAAAAAAGGTGGCACTTATGTGCGTTGGATATGGGGGGGTGTAGGGGGGTGAAGGGGAAAGTAAAAACGGGAATCATGTAACCATGGAAAATGTTTCTAAAAAAAGAAAATATTTTAAAAAAAGAAAAGGTGGCACTTGGACTGAGGTTATAATGAAAACAAAGAGTAGAAGACAGGAACAAATGCAATGCTGGGATAAGGAACTTTTTGTACAAAGGCATGGATTTGGGAGATAGCACAAGTTCTAAGAACTTAGTAGAAAAGTTTGGTTGAAATGTAGAATGCATGAGGAGGAGTCATAGTAAATAAATCTGGAAAGGTAAATAGTAGTCAAAATGGGGAGCACTTTAAATGCCACACACTGAGAAATGTGTACTTTATCCTAGAAATAATAGGGAGACACTGATGGGTTTCAAGGAGATGAGTGATATGGTCAGACCTTTATTTAGGAATCTCATCTTGGCATATGTGTAAAGGATAGATTAGAGAGGAGAAACATTCAAGGAAGGGAGATCAATTTAAAAATCTATTGTAAGCTAAATGGCTCAGCGGATAGCAAGCCAGGCCTTGAGGTGAAGAGTCTGAGTTCAAATGGAACTCAGACTCTTCTTAGCCTGGTGACCCTAGGCAAATCACTTAACTCCAGGTACCTAGTATTTACTGCTCTTTTGCCTTGGAACCAATATTTAGTATCAATTCTAAGATAGAAGGTAAGGATTTAATAGGAAAAAAATCTATTATAATAGTCCAGAGAAGAGGCAGTATCCAAGCAACTGTCAAGGTTCTCTCCCTTCTGAAAGTATTTGATATTTACTTATTTTTGTAAACATGATATCTGCTTAGTAGAATATAAGCTCCTAAAGGGTAGGAAATATTTTCATTTTTGTCTCGAAATCCCCAGCGTTTGGCACAAAATATTTATCAGATAAATATTTGTTGAATTGAATTCTCATTTGTATATCTTGTCATTTATGTATCAAAAAATTTTAAGGTCTTAGGTAGGATAATGATGTCATGATTAGAGAAGAAAACTAATGTACGAGACACCGACATCCACATATGTCTCAAATGTTCTATCTCTCTTTACAAACATCAGTGAAACTTCATGCTTTGCTTATAGCACAATATCCCTTGACTCCTAGTCTTTTTACATCTGCCAATATTGTATGTAATCTTCCCTTAGTAAGGACCTTATCTAAGTCACAACCATCAGGGGCCCCAGTTTACTCATTTGCAAAATGGGTGTTGGACTAGAGCAGTGGTTCCCAAACTTTTGGAGCCTTCTGCCCCCTTTCCGGAAAAAATATTACTTAGCCCCCTGGAAATTAATTTTTTTAAATTTTAATAGCAATTATAGGAAAGATTAATGCACCTATGGCCATCACTGCCCCCCTGGATCCTGCAGCACCCACCCGGGGGCGGTGGCACCCACCAGGGGGCGGTAGCACCCACTTTGGGAATCATTAGACTAGATCAATGGTATCAAACTCAAATAGAAACATAGCTCCATGAGCTGCATGTTGACTTAGAAAAACACAAATTAAGACTTTTCTATGTTTTATTCTGACTTTATTTATTTTGCAATTACATTTTAATCTGGTTCTGTCTATACAGCATGTAGCCCACAGGTCATGAGTTTGAAAGCTCTGGTCTAGATTGTGAACATATCCTTGATGAAATCTGATGGTGTCATTTCCTTCAGGACAATTTCCCCAAATCCTTTTCTTACTCTTACTGTAAACTCACTCAATCTATTGATTATATTGATTATAAATAATCTATTAATTATCTATCAATTGAAGTGAGGGGTGTCAAACACCTTATACTACCATTAACTCTTACTTCACATTCACACATGTGGGAAGCCAATAAGAGAATAGATAAAAATCTGAGACCCCTCTTTTGATACCTCTTATGATCCATACCTTTTCTTATTGGAAAAACATTATAGACTTGTTGAAAAGCTTTGAGTCCTTAGCAGACCAACAACTTCTGAGTTAAAAACTTATCTCCTTGATAATTAAGAAGCCTGAACCCTAACAAACATTACTTAGATAAGACTGCATACTTAGATAAGAATGGAGTCTTTAGTCTGGACTTTATTTGACCAGGTGTCTATAATCCAGGAGGACAGGACTCAATTAGTGAGCATCTCCATAAAATATTTCTGCTCCCAGAATTATCCCCTACTAATTGATGGTTGGAATTTGGCCATTGTCTTTGTACTTATACCTTTACTCTTTAGACTTTAATGGGTTATGTATGATTTGTTACCCCTTCACAGCTGTGACTCTTTCTTTGTGTTCTTTGTTTGAAATCAGTATATAATAAACTCCAAAGCCCACAGAGTTCAGGACAGCATGGGCTAACCACTAGTCTGGTTGTTCTTATTTTCTTTCTCCTGCCTTAACAATCCTATGCCACCATACGCCACTCAGGACCCCAAAACCATATAGAGGCTGCCTCTCTACACACACGCACACACACGCACACACACACACACACACACACACACACACACACACACACCTCTTCATTCTTCAAATAATCATTCCCATTAGGTATTTTTCAAGCCTCCACCAATTATCTTCCCCTTAATCTCTATGCTCCTTTTTAAATTTTCTCACATTTACCCCTCTTTTCTGGTCAGCTCAAGCTTTATGCTGACATCTGCATCCTTTCTCAGAATAGTCTCCCTTCTCCTGCCCACTATCCTACATAAAAAGTAATATCTTCTTGCCTTTTTTAAACCCTTACCTTCTGTCTTAGTATTACTTCAAAGATTCTACCTGCCCCATAAAGTAGCATCTTCTTTCTCAGCTGTCTCCCTTTGACAACAAAGTCAGAAAATCTCAAAGTCAAAGTTTCGGACAAGCGCTGATTAGGAAATTTTCCTTGTATTGACCTAAAATATGTCTCTGTGGAGCAGCTAGGTAGCACAGTGGATAGAGTGCCAGGTCTGGAGTCAAAAGGACCAGATTTCAAATTTGGTCTCAGACACCTAGCTATGGTGACCCGGGGCAAGCCATTAAACCTACTTACCTAGACTTTGCCTTTCCGTCTTAGAGTTGTCACTAAGAGAAAGTAAGGTTTAAAAAAAATAAAATCTGAGGTCTTATAATCATGCAATTTATAATAATAATAATAGAAGACAGAAATAGTAAAGTTTGGAGGGGCTGTTTGAAGATAGGCAGTTTGATATGCTGTTGAAAGAGCTCTGAATTGACCCAAACATTCTAGAAAAAAAGATGAGTTATTAAATATCACTAAACTGTTCATATATCTTGGCAAAGAAATCCTGCTATTGGACATACTACCCAGAGAAGTCCCCCGTATAACAAATTCATAGTAGCAATCTTTGCAGTAGTAAAAAAAAAATGGGAAAAAAGTGAATGCCCATCAATTGAAGCATGGTTAAACAGTGTCTGTGAACAGAATAGTATTTTTTTAATACAAACACAAATGAGGAATTCAAAGAAACCAGATGCCTTGGTGTCATTTTTCTGAGTCTTTGGTGATGATCAAGTTTCTCAACCTTTTCCTAATAAACTGAAACTTGTCTTGGATGGAAATGCACTAAGCCCAGTATTTCATTCACAGTGCCCAAAGTAGTTCATCTTTGGTTTCTCTACCTATGAAGTCAAAAACAATTATTCAAAGGCAATTGGGAGCTGTTCATAGTCATTTGAACAACAATGAATCCAGAATTGTTGGTAGAGATGGGAGACAACAAAGTATAGTGGAAGAATTTGGGCTCTGAAGTCAGAAAACCTGGAATGAAGTAGTACTCCTGGCACCTACTTCCTGTATGACTGAGCAAGTCACTTGCCCCAGTTTCTTCATCTGTAAAATGAGAGGGTTAAACTAGAATATCTTTTAAGTCCCTTTCAGTTCTAAATTGATGTTATGAATTTATTTGTATTTAGGTTAATCTGACCTATAATAATATCCCCTACCATATGCCTATCATATATATATATGTATATATACATGTATATACATATATATAAACTTGGTTTGAAGTTCTGAGTTATTATCAATAAACTGTTCATCTAAGAAATGTGGATGCATATGGTTGAATGTAACTTTATTGCTGTTCAGGACTTGTGATGTCATTGTATTGAACCCCCAGTAAAAAAACTATGTTAATAATACTAACAAGCAATTTTTAGTCTTAGAACTATATGAGTCACTGAAAGAAGTTAAACAATTTACCCAAAATCCACGTTTACTTTGTCAGAGACAGAATTTGAAACCGGGATTTCCTGACTAAGGCCAGATTTCTATCTCCTGCCTCTCTGTGTGTGATCATGATTTTTAAATATGAAAATGATGACATTGGTTCATTCTTTATCAGTAGGACATCTGCTTTCTATTGTTTTTCAAAGAATGATAATTAGGTTTGCTCTTAACCATTCCACATCCCCTTACTGAATCATCCTTGTAAACTAATGGCAACCACATGAAAGATGTCTGAAAATTGGAATGCTGTCTAATAATCATGGCTCATTGACCCATTCTAGTATTGGAGCTGGTAATCACAGAATCACAGAATCACAGGAATAGAAAAAAACCTCAGAGATCATCCAATTCAACCTATGTCTGGACAAAAATGTCTGACAAATCTCTGGTATCTAGTTTGTCTGAATTCCTCATTTATGTTTGTTCTGAAAAAATAGTATTCCATTGCCTTCATAATTCAATCTCTTTTAAAAGATCTTCCTAACAGGAAAATCATCACTCAAACTAGTTTATTCCATTTTTGGACAGTACTCTGTAAAGAAGCTTTTTTTCCCAAATTTCAAGTCTACATTTGTCTCTTTCTAATCTCTACCCATTTTTCCTTGTTCTGCTTTTTTATCAAGCAAAACAAGTCTAATCCCTCTTCTAGATGCTAGCTATTGCATATTATCACAGCCTTCTATCAGGGTATCCTGGAGCCAGCTCTTGCCAGTTTATAAGAGAGCCAGTTAAATTAAATTGTTAAATTATCAGTTTGAGCATTTATACCTTAGAAAAGGGGAAACACTACAAACTGGGGGCTGATTTATTATTTTGTTGATTGTCCAGATTTAAGAAAATAATAGAAAAAATGTTAATGATGTGGATTAAATTTAAAAGTATGTAAGGTATACATTTTTCCAGACCTATTTTATAAATATTTAACAGCACAACACAGACCCTAATCCACTGAACTAAACCTCCTAAATTAAAATATTGTGAAACTAAACATGTCATACTCACACACCCACAGGGAAAGAGAGAAGGCAGGATGTAAAAATAGTTATTTCTTTTCACTTATCAAAGTATTATATTACCACTGTTCTAGGTTGGTTAGCTAAAGAAATCAGAGCATTGTATTAATGATGCAATATCTAGTCTATATCTAGAGGGAATAAACTTGTTCTGCTTGGTCCCAGAGAGCAGAACTAAGAAGAATGAATAGAAATTTACAATAGGAAATACTTCCTAATAATTATAGTTGTCCAAAAGTGAAATGAGTTCTTTCAGGAGATAATGATTTCCCCATCACTAAAAGTCTTCAAGTAGAGATTAGATGACCATTTATCAAGAGAGGAATTTCTTTTAGATATGTCTAAGTGGGACAAATGACCTCTGAGTTCTCCTTTACCACTGAGATTCTGAGAGTCTGAAATTACTGGCTCTTGTCCTTGTGTGGCCCAATTAGCTTTGAATAAACAGTAGAACAGTTCTAAAAATATACATGCCCCCAGGATCTCTAGAATTAAAAGGTAAAGAAAGTTTTCAGAGACAAACCTTTTTTCTAAAAGGGCTCCACATTACACGTAAGTAAATTAACCACTATTAGCTATTCCCAACTTATTCCAAAAAACTGAAGAATTATTTTTTGTCTGCTTGATGGTAAAGAGAAAACTGTGGTTTACAATGATCTTAGAGCACCCTCTAATGGACTAAGAGTCTTCTGAAGGGAGCCAAGTAAACCTTTCGTTTTGAGGGAAGAGAAGGGTTTCATTTAATACTATAATTAAAACTGGCCTTCCAAGTCATCTAGTCTAATCTGCACCTGGGTCAGGAACCTTCTCTACAACATCCCTGACAAACGGAACAATGAAAGGTACTACAGATTAGGACGAAGACCTAGATTTCAATCCTAACTTTAACATTATAAACAGCTGAGACCTCAGGAAAGTCATTCTGAATAGACAGAAAGACCCTTTAGAGAACAAGAGGCCCCAGGAATTCCACCTTGGGTTAAAATGTAGAGAAGATCTCAGGGACAAACTTATGGGTCTCAATTTCATTCTGTAAAATGAGGTGGTTTGTTTAGATTATCTTCAGGTCTTACTCCAAATCCTAAGTGGCCATCCAGTCTCTATTTGAAGACCTCGAAAGAGAAGGAACAAACCATCTCTTAAGGCCATCCTTGTCCAATTGTTATGGAAACCAAACCCTTATGTGAAACCAAAATCTGCCTTCCTATAGATTTTATCCATCAGTTCTGGTTCTAACCTCTTGGGTTATAAAGAAAGCTAATTCCCTCTTTTACATGAAATCTTTACAAATTCTTAGAAAGATTATCTTATACTTCATAAGTCTTCTCAGGTTTAGTAAAATAGCCCTAGACCCTTTAATTGATCTTTATATGACATGAATTTAAATCTCCCCATCATCTTGGTTATCTATGCTAGAACTACTTAAGTGGAGTAGTGTACAGGGGTTAAGGATCTCTTAAAAGAAGGGTAAAAAGAAAGTCCCAGAGTACAAATAATAAAATACATTTTCTCCCTTTTGATGAAGGTGGGAAGGAGCTACTGATAAAGAATATTATATACGCATCAAGTAAAATATTTGTGTCCCTTACTTTTACTTGTTTATTTTTGTCATGAAAGAAGCTTTATTCTGGAAGGTGAAATGGAAATGTCCTGCCTAAAGATATAAATACATCGAGATCCCTTTTTGTTGTTGTTGTTAATATAAATGGATTTTGAGGAAACCAAGGCTTCTGCAGCTTTCTGACGTAGAAAAGTTGGAGAGATGGACAGACATATAGAGCCAGAGATGTAAAAAGACAGAGAGCTCAAGAAATGGAGACAGAGCCAGTTTTTGTATGATACTTTAAGACTAAGAATCTAGCATTGTGCGATGGGAATTTTTGTATTTCTTCATGTACTTGTTTTGTTCTCAAAAATTTTTTTTCTTTTTTTTTTTTCCTTTGGTCCCTTTCAGCAACCAAACTGCTCACAAAGGGGATAGAACCTTAGATTTATGAGAACCTATAAAGAGATTTTGTTCAAGTGGCTCAGTTCCTCAGATGGATGTAGGAAAAATCATTCTCTGGTCTCTCTGCAATCCAGAAAAAGTGTTTGTTTTCTGCCTCTCTTTCTCTGTATCAATATCACAAGCCAGTTACTAGCTTGCTCTGTTAGAGCTTAATTGTTTGCAGTTACATTCAAACTCAATTCACATAGAAATTATAAATGATAGTAGTTTTATATCAAGGATGATATATTATTAGATTTTTTTATATCTTTTTTTTTTAATTTTAAACCCTTAACTTCTGTGTATTGACTTATAGGTGGAAGATTGGTAAGGGTAGGCAATGGGGGTCAAGTGACTTGCCCAGGGTCACACAGCTGGGAAGTGTCTGAGGCCGGATTTGAACCTAGGACCTCCTGTCTAGGCCTGGCTCTCAATCCACTGAGCTACCCAGCTGCCCCTATATTATTAGATTTTAAAGTAACTACAAAAAATAAAAAATTAGAAACAACTTTTGGAAACAGAAAAAAAAAAAACAACAACCTTAGTAAATTCCAGCTATCCAAGCCCAGAGTGGGAAGAGGAGGAATTAAACATTCTATCCCTTCTAAGACCTTAACTCCAAGCTCTCTCAGTCACCTCACTATCTTTGGGGCTTGAATTAGGTAGAGGTGGTCATCTGGAATTTTCCCTCAGATTTAAATGTTGAAGAGAGACATAAATCATTCTGAGGACCAGATAAAGAATGTCCCTCAAATAAATATGCTGAGAGAATCCGTTTGAAGGCAGAACAATGACTGAGATGATGGCTATTGGGTATTGTGGTCCATCAGTTTGTTTACATGTGGCTGTTTTTAGAGATTCAAAGAATATTATAACTGGCAAAATCATAAATCAAATAACTTGTTTGAGGGCTGTGGGGAAATTACTTAGGGACTATTGAGTTTATCACTGGCAGAAAGGTAGATTTCTCAAATTTTACCTCACAGAATAAATGTCACTGACTACAAGTAGACTGATTTGAGATACTGGAAGAGATACAAAGCCAAAAAGAAACTATTTGAAGAAGAAAATAAAGAAAGATGGAGGAAAAAATAGAGGAAGAGATAGGGAGGGGAAAGTAATGTAAATTGAGCACAGATGAAGTCCCAAGCACAGGTGAGCTTGGGACATAAGACATACATAAACACAAAAAAATTGCCTGATTCTTCAGCTGGTGTTGGGATGCTTGCTGAATTGGAAAAGAAATACTGCTTTGTTCATTGGGTGGGACAGCTAATAGACCTCTTCAGGGAATTGGAGGAAAACTGAATCTGGCTGCTGAATACAGAGATGTTTGAGTTTATCCTCTCTAGTTCCATGGATAGCATTAGAGAAGGGGGAACTTTGCCCTTTACTACCTTCTATAGAGAAAGGGTAAAAAGAAGGGGAAAGGCAGGCTCTGCATTTGATATGAGCTATGCTTATTAGGGAAAATTTGTTTTTTGCTTTGATACAAGTTGTTTGGAGATTTAAGAATCCTATTGAGTAAAGAAAAGAATAAAACTTGTCATCATTGCCCAGAAAATCAAGCTCAGCTTTCAGTTCTCTGGCTTAAGGGAACTGCTTATCACTGGATAAGTAAAGTGTTAACATATTTTTGCTAAGAGAGCATAACATTTTCTTAGCACCATGTTAAGAGTAATTATGGACTAAAAGAGCCTATCACTGCTTCATCTACTCAAAAACCAAAGTGGTTTTTACCTGGTGAAAGAACAGTGAGGTCAATGTGAGTGTATGATATACATGTTCCTGAGGGGACCAAGAACACCAACATCTACAGTGAACAGCCCCTGGCATATTGTTGTCCCATCATATGTATCTACCCACTAGGCTTCTTTCTATAAATTTTCATTCACTCTTCTTCTCTGGAACCACATACTGCAGGTTTATGGACAGAGTGTGATTTTTAAATTATTCCTATTCTATTGATTATTCTTGCTTTTACCTTTTTCTGAAGTAAATGCTTTATATTTAAGTCACTGGCATTAAAAAATGGCATCAATGATGCCACTGTGGCTGATTTTGTGCAAATGGGAAGCACACCAGTGGGGGCTCAAGAGCTATAATAGTCAATGTCAAGAAGCAGTTATTAAACTTTTACTAAGTACATTTCTAATATTATCTCGTTTCATCCTCACAACCACTCTAGCAGATAGGTTCTATTATTAACCTGTTTTACAGTGAAGGAAACTGAGGCAGAAAGCGGCTAGGTAATTGGCACAGAGTCACAAAGCTAGGAAGTGTTTGAGGCTAGATTTAAATTGGATCTTCCTAACTCTCTCCTTTCTTTCTCCATTTCTCCTCATTCTTCCCTCTCCTTCTTTCTTCCTCCTTAATTTCCCTCTCCCCCTCCTCCCTTCTTCACTTCTATTTCCATTAACCTCTCTTCCTTTCCTCTCCTTTCTATTTCCCTCTTCTTCCTTCCCCCTCTTTTCTTCACCCCTCCCCATTAGAATTCTCCTCCCACCATCTTTTCTCCCCACCCCTGCCAAGACTCAAGACCTGCCCCGCCTCGCCCCACCTCACCCCAGGCCCCTCCCTCCTGAGCAGCCTCCGGAGCACTTCTGGAGGACCCTCGCGGGATTCCGTTGCTTCCCGTGAGACGTAAAGAAGGGGAGGGGAATGCTGCAAGGGGCGGAGTCTCCGCTCTCTCGGGAGGAAGCGAGGCGTCTCCTACACTTCCGGCGGGCTCCCGGCCACTTCCGCTGTTCGCGGGCCCTCGGGGCCGAGGCGACGAAGGAAGAGGAGGAGGAGGCGGAAGAGGTCGGTGGGCCGGGACCGGATCCGCAGCCTGAGCCCAGGACGCACCATGGACCGCGACCTGCTGCGGCAGTCCCTGAGTTGCCATGGGCCCACGCTCCTGTCCCTGCTCCGCAGCGAGCAGCAGGACAACCCGCACTTCCGGGGTCTCCTAGGCCCGGCTGCCGACTCGGCCCGCGGGGCGCCCCAGCTGCTGGCTAGGTAATGGCGGCGCCGGTGGGGGAGGGGGCCCCGCTACCCTCCGCCCCCACAGAGTAGGGATGGGAGACCCTGGACATCCGCACTGGTGGGGAAGGAAATCTCCTGTCTTCTCTGCTGTGGAAGGTCTCACTGAGGGAGGGTTCAGGAAACTAATCTCTTCCCCCACCCCCATCCCGACGGGATGGGCCCGGAGTGACCTTGGGCCAGTCATTGGACTCAGGCTCTAGTAAGAGCAAGGTCACTGCTGGACTTCCTCGTGCTGCTCTGTGGCTCACCGGACTCCAGTTCACATCCAGGAATCCCAGGAAAGGATAGCCTATGGCGGGTGGCAGCCGGTTCGTCTCTCACTTCCCGGGAGGAGACGCTCCGAGGAGAACTGGGCCCACGTGAACCACATTTTATTAACTTGCCCGGCTCAAACCCATCGACGGTACACACAGCAGTCCACGGCCTTAACTTAAGGGTTGGTTCATGTTAAGAGTGTGTTGTCAGGTTCAGTGGATGAAGAGCCAGGCTTGAGACAGGAGGTCTTGGGTTCGAATATGACCTCAGATATTTCTAGCTGTGTGACTCTGGGCAAGTCACTTAACCCCCATTATCTAGTCCTTACTTCTCTTCTGCCTTAGAACCAATAAACAGTATTAATTCTAAGACAGAAGGTAAGGGTTTGAAAATATTCTTACTGGCAGTTTTGAAAAACACTTCATATACATAATCTCATTTTCATTGTTGTTACTCCCATTTTACCAAGGCCTTTAAAGTAGATCTATTGACATTTAGGGGCTTTGGTTTCCTCATTTGTGAAGTAGGGAGGTAGGAATGGATAGCCTTTAAAGAGCCTTCAGTTCTAAAGCTAGCTTGAGTCAACTAGGTGGCACATTGGAAAGAACTCTGAACTTGGATTCAGGAAGATCTGAGTTCAAATAGTGCCTCAGACTCTTACTAGCCAAGTGGCCCTAGACAGGCCACTTAAATTGCTATTTGCTTCAGTATGCCTTTCTATAAAACAAGAATTATAAATTTTACCTATTTCCTTAGGGTTGTTGTGTTAATAAAATAATTTTTACAAATAATTGTAAAATGCTTTATAAACCTTAAATTCTCTATTAATGCTGTTTTTAAATCTATGGGCTACATCAATGATGGGCAAACTACAGGCCCATGGGCCATGGGGGAGGGGAGGGCCTGAAATGTTCTATCCAGCTGCACATTATTCCTAATCTGAAGAATACAATGAAACTTCTAAAGAGTTGCCTTAGAAACAGACTGACAGATGAGTATTTCCTTTCCTTTGGCCCCATCTTTAAAAAGTTTGCCCATCACTGGTCTACATAGATTCCATATTCCACAGATATTTCCATGCTTTCCCAGCTGCTTCTATTTGCTCATTTTGCCTAGAATGCTCTTTTCCCTCTTCAAAATACCACTTTCTCAAAGTAGCCTTCTCTTTCCCCTTTCTCCCATCTTTGGAACTCTTAGAACCCCTTACCCCTGGATCCCATGCACATACCCTAAGATGAGGTAAGAGACTAATACAGTGGAAGGAGTACCAAACTTAGAATTAAGAGTACTTGTACTACCTTCTTCCCTACAATGTTGTACTGTGTTTTGTAAGCATTGAAATGTTTGCAAAAATCATATTATATTCTGTGGCCAAGCTATTTACATCTTGTCGTTTCTACCAGATTATACATCCTTGATGTCAGCAACCGTCTTTACCTTTGTTTCAGCATAGGACTCTGCACATTGAATCAATGTTTGCTGTGTGTTGAATATGTTAATATTTATATAGTCTTTAAGGTTTGTAAAACTTTATGTAGATTAACTTACTAAAAACAACCCTTTTAAGGTAGGTTGTGCTTTCATTCCCATTTTTACAGGTGAAGACATTGAGGTTCAGAGTTTAAGTCCAGGGTCATACAGCTGTTAAATGTCCAGAGGCAGCGCATTCTGGCCTCTGTGCCAAAGGATGTAGGGATCATTGTAATAAAGATTTCAAGGAACTTGATTTGTTTTGTTTTTTCTCTTAGGAAGGAGAGGAGAGGTGACAACATTGAAATTCAAAAATTCATTTCCAGAAAAGCTGATCTTCTTTTTGCTCTTTCCTGGAAACAAAATGCACCCACAGTTTCTGAAATCAATGAAGAAAATGAAGGTAATTTCTCCAGCAGTATATATGCCCCATAAAGGCATACTGTTTTTACTACTTTGGGGGTGAGGGGAGTGGGAGATTGTCAGGAAGCAAAACTACTGCTAATCAGTTTTACTTCTTTAATTCTTGAATTTAGACTATTATGCTATTATGCCTCCTTTGGAGCAGTTCATGGATGTCCCTAGTGTTGACAGAAGAGAGCTCTTTTTCCGAGATGTTGAACGTGGTGATGTTGTAATTGGTCGAATAAGTTCCATACGTGAATTTGGATTTTTTATGGTGTTAATCTGCTTAGGCAGCGGCATCATTCGAGATATATCCCACTTAGAAATTACAGTAAGTCTTTTACTTCTTTCTAATTTCATCTCATTTTCCCTCCCAGGGCTTAAAATTAAAAGTTAGTGAAACTCAAGCAGTTTCTAGGTTACCTCCTTTAACCCAAAATTAGGGAATAGAATTTGAGTATAAACTTGAATTCCATTAATTGGAACACTTGTAACTTCTTAAAGTTTGTGAGTCATCTGAATGCTAAATTTGTGTCTTTGTTATATAGTCCTACCTTATGGTTGTAAGAAGGGAATTAGATATTTAAGGTATGGTTGCCAGGAATCAGATTAACTTGATTCCGTATTTTAAAATAGACCCAAGTCAGGATGGCTTTTATGGAAGTTTATTTACAATTAGGAAGGTTGAAGGTAGGGAAATAGAAAAACTCTGGCCCGGACCAGATGAGAGGAGCACAGAGGTTAATTAAACAAGGCCAAGAGAGGCAAAAGGAAGTCCGCGTAACTTACCCATGTGACAATTCAGAGGGAAGCAATCTGAGGTCTCAGCAGAGATCCTTCAACACCAAGTTCAAAGCGCCAACTGCCTCCACAGGAAGTTACCATCATATTTGAAAAATAGCATCTTCTATCACTTCCTGCATCCACTTCTAATTTCAAGCGGACAAATGGCAGCCTCAACACTGTTTTGGACTGCCCAAAGGGCAGTCCCTTGTTCTTGATTTGTTACTTATTGTCACGTGTGGGTAACTGATCTTCCCCTCCCCACTAAGTTGGGTGGGATGACATTATTTCTGATGGCTAGAGTCTAACAATGAATGAGGATGAGCTAATTCCATTTACACATGGTGCACAATGCACTGACAAACATCTTATGTTTAGTGCTAATTGGTTGCACAACTAAATAACTAGTTATCAGTGAATTAGTACTGTGTATGCTAGGGCCACTTGATAAAAGTTTATTAAATAAAAAAAAAAACCTAAAGTCCTTTTTTTGTCTACAAGAATCCTTGCCAAGATAACATTCCTTTATAATGATGTAAGAAATTGTCTTCAAAGTATATGTAGGATGAAAATATCAAAAACTGTTGTAAGTCTGTCCTTTGACTATGAGAAGGTAATATAGAATTTCAGGCTTGTGTTATAGCAGCCCTGCTTTGTGTGATGATATGAAACTTGGTGGCCAGTTTGATATGTCATAGATGTTAAAGAGAGTAGAACTCAAAGTATGATAATCATCTAGCATTTCGCAACCCAGATTATATTGTGGGGCCAGTATAACATCTAAATTATTCACCTTGAACCCCTCTGTCTTTTTTGGCCTCAGCAGAATAGCTTGTTTTGAGCACAGAGTTTTGGGTGTCTAGAAGCAAGAGGAACAGAATGCAAAGGAAAAGAAGTCAGGTTTTTTCTTTTGGGTTATAAGAAGTAAGAATTTCTAATAGTAAAAATTGAGTGAATCAAATGAAATATATGTAAAGCATTTTGAAACTTATGTGCTTTATCAATATCAGCTATTAATTTGTGCCCCCGTTGAACATTTACCATGGACCAGTGCTTAAGAAACACTGACCTACATGTAGAATAGATACATGATTTAGACATAAAGGATGGCATCACAAAATAAAGGAACATGCAAGAAATTGCTGATCAAAGCTATGGATAGGGGAAGTATTGAAAGAAAAAATGAGAGAGGTTCATTTTTGCTCGTACAAAACCAATGCAGCTAAAATTGAAAGTAGGAGGCTGGGTGGGAGAAATCTTTGCAGTTACTGCAAAGTTCTCCGATAAAGGTCTAATTTCTAAGATAGAGAATCAAGTCATTTCTAATAGGAGCCGTTCTCCAAAGAATATGAATAGGCTTGACAAGCCCTGACCCACAAAGTCTTCCTCCAACCTAGATGTTTCAGTATTCTTTGGGTGTAGTTCTTCCAACTACAATCTACCTATCTGAACTATCTCCTAGCCTGTATTTTCCCCTTTCTAAACACAGATTTTGTCATATACTTTGCTGAAATCTGGTTCCTTTGTGGCATTTCCTTGATCTACTGCTTAGTTGCAGTAGAAATGACTAATTTGGCATGGCTTAAACCCTAGTATCATTACTTCTTCAAATACTCACAGTCTTACCAATTAGGACTTTCCAAGTTAGGTGATCTGCATGGCAAAAAAGTTTTTTGTGGGAAATGAGTGTGATGTATTAGTTGAACAGTGAGTTTACAGAAGGATAAATTGGGGAGATTAGAATGAGACCAGCTTACAGAGAGCCTTAAATGTTAACATTGATCCTACAGGCAGGTTCTCTAGTATGGAGTGATATTGTAACAATGAATAATATGTATTAGCAGGCAAGAAAGTTAAGACAGACTAGTTATAAGAGGCTGTTCTGACAAACTGAGCTTGTGTTAAGGAGAACTGAGACTCTGAGGTATTAGCAGTTGAAATAAAAAGAAAGGGACTTCCAGGGGTGGAGCCAAGATGGTGGAGTAAGCTAGAGCAGCTCTGTGCCACCATGAGAATCCTCTCTGACCAAAATTTAAATAGCACCACAAAACGAATACAGGAGTGAAAGAACCAACAAGGAGACAGAGTGAAATGACTTTCAAGAAAAGAAAAACCCAAAAGTTAGACAAAGAACATCTGGAACATGGGGGTGAGAGTAGAGCTGAGCCAACAAGAAGCTGTGGCAAGGAAGAACAAGCAAGCCACATACTCCTACCCCACATCTGCTGACCAAGGTTTGGGAAACTGTTCAAGTCAACATCTAAACTCTTAATAGAGTCCTGTCTGAGCAAATAATGATACAAGCGAGCCCATGCCTCTTGAAATTCCAAGCCTGTGGAGAAGTCTGGAGCCCTAGCTCCAGGGAATTCTAGTCTGGGCTTGAGATAAGGACTTAGTTCACACTTTGGGGTGGTTGATAGTACTAAGTACTGATCTTTTTGCCCAAATCTCAGGGCAAAGCTCCAAGACAGGACAATCAAGGATGTGCCTGATTGGATCAAGATCAGAATGAGAACATAAGCTTACACCTAATCCTGAGGCAAGTCTTTGTTATTTTTAAAAATGATGAAGGCTGAATTTATGAGGGAAATTAGTATTTTAATTAAAGCCATGTTGCTAGAGATAAATGGACCACGGGCCTGTAAAAAAATCTATTCAGAATGCCCGCCAGTACCTATCTCCTTCCATCTTGTCTCGTATGCCAGTGAGCCCGCTCAGGTAGCCAAGAGGAAGTTCAAAGCCCCTTCCCAATATTTAAAGCCGTCCCTCACCTTGAAAAGTCATCTAAAACAGGAAACCCGTTGGACCACGGGAAATGTAGTTCCAAGATCCCCCACATGTCCACAGGAAGTTTGTCAAACACTACATATCTTGAGGCTCAATACTTCCAAATAGAACTCCAGTAATTTTAAATAACACATCTTTAAGCTATCAGCATCTCAAGGGTCAATTGAATCTGCAAGAAGAGGGAGTTCTCAGAGCTGTCAGCCCTCAGACCATCTAGTAAACTAGTAACAACCCAGAAAATAAGTTTAAAATAGGATCTAGGAATGACTGAAGTTTAAAAGGGTACCCCAACTTCCCAGAAAACAATTAGATAGGAAAAATGAGCAAACAACAAAAAAAGCACCTAACTAAAGAATTTTTATGGAGACAAAGAGCAAGGTACAGACACAGGGGGACAGTGAAAACAAAGGAAACACACACAAAGTCCAAAAGAAAAATATGGATTGGACACAGATTCTGGAAGAACTCAAAAAAAAAAAGACTTCAAAAACCAATTAAGAGAAGCAGAAGAGAAGAAAAGTGGGAAAGAGAAATGAGTGATGCAAGAAGTAGTGGGCCAGTTGAAAAGGGGGAACCAAAAACTGACAAAGGAAAATTAGATCTTAAAAATCAGAATTAACAATCTAAAAACTAATGATTATGTGAGAAATCAAGAATCAGTAAAGCAGAATCAAAAGAATGATAAAACAGAAAAACAGGAAATATCTTATTGATAAAAACAATTGACCTAGAAACTAGATCTAGGAGAGACAATTTGAGAATTATTGGACTACCTGAAAGCCATGATCAAGAAAGACCTTGGCTGTCATGTTACAAGAAATTACCAAAAATAACTGCCTAGAGATCCTTGAACAAGAAAATAAAATTGAAATTGAAAGAATTCACAGATCACTTCCAGAAAGAAATCCTCAATGACAACTTCCAGGAATATAATAGCTAAATTCAAGAACCACCAAGCCAACAAAAAAAAAATACTTCAAGCAGCCAGAAAGAAACCATTCAAATACCATAGAGCTATAATCTGATCATTTAGGATCTAGCAGCTTCTACATTAAAGTATCAAAAGACATGGAATATTATATTCAGGAAGGCAGAAGTTTTGGGTTTACAATCCAGAGTCACCTATCAAGCAAAGCTGAGTATACTTCTTTGGGGGGGGGGGGGTGTCAACATTCAATAATATAGATTTCCAAGCATTCCTAAGGAATAAACCAGACCTAAACAAAAAGATTTTAATTCCAAAAACAAGACACAAGAAAAGCCAAAAGGGTAAATAAGAGAAAATTTAAGGGACTCATTAAGGTCACAATTGAATGTAATAGACTTATACTAGCAGCAATGCAATAACCCAGGACAATCTAGAGGAACTTATGAGAAAGATGCTGTCCAAGTCCAGAGAAAGAACTTTGGGAGCAGAAACACAGAAACAAAACATGATCAGTCATGTCATTCCATGGGGATACGATTGGGGGTTTGAAGTTAAAAGATCACTGTTGCAAATATTAATAACATGGAAATAGGTTTTGAAAATAATGCATGTATAACCCAGTGGAATTGCTTGTCAACTGGGGGGTGTCATGAATCATGTAACCATAGAAAATATTCTAAATTTAAAAAAAAAAAAAAAGGAAGGGACAAATAATTTGAGTAGATCAGTAGGACTCAGAGTAAAATGTTGTTAAAAGATGTGTGGCAAGAGAAAGAAGAAAAACTGAAGGCATTCCCAGCCTGAATTGGCCTGAAGTTTGGGGACTTGCTGCTTTAATTTTTTTTTGCCTATTTTTAACAATTCTCTCTAAATTTTAATCATTACAAAGCATTTTCCTCATGACTATAAATACTTTATTGCTCTAGACAAATGGAAAACTGTTTTATGTTTGAATTTAATAATCATATTCTTTATTTTAAAATTAGAATTATTTACTTCTTAAGTGCTTTATCAACTTTTAGCAACTATATATTAAACAACTGGATAGAGAAATAATACTGATTTTTCAAGTGACCAAATTTGTCCAATTTTTTATATCTTTTACTATATAGGCTCTTTGTCCATTAAGAGATGTGCCTTCTCACAGTAACCATGGTGATCCTTTGTCTTATTATCAAACTGGTGACCTCATACGAGGTAATCATTTTTACTTAGTAGAGATGAAAGTAATTTTTAAAACAAATTTATGAAAAATTATATTTCTACATGATTTTTCACAGTTGCTTTTCCTCTGACATTTTCAGTTTCTATTTTCCATATTTATTTAGCTGGAATTAAAGATATTGATCGTTACCACGAGAAGCTTGTAGTGTCTTTGTACAGCTCTTCTCTTCCACCTCACCTATCTGAAATGAAATTAGGTGTAATTAGCTCTGAAGATCTTCCTTTACACTACAGGTAATAAATGCATTCTCTTTGTGCTAGAGATCATTCATTATCATTAACAATTTGTAATATATTACTATTGATTAATAGTTTTGGGGGGTGGAGAGGTTTAATCCATACTATGTGGTTCCAAGGCAGAAGAGTGGTAAAGGCTAGGCAATGGGAGTTAAGTGACTTACCCAGCATCACACAGCTAGGAAGTATCCGAGACCAGATTTGAACTAAGGACCTCCTTTCTCTAGACCTGGCTCTCAATCCACTGAGTCACTTAACTGCCCCTGACTAATAGTTTTCTTGAGTAATGTCAATAGATTTCCTCAAAAAAGCTGTCCAATATTTTAATAATTCATTTCACGTATTACACAGCATGGAAGTATTATCTTTTTGTAAATGTAGAAAAAAAATAAAGTTATTGTTATTTTATATATAAAGAACAGAATCTCACCTAAGACCTTCATCCTCATGTATATAGCAAGGAAGCTATTTTAAAGTTTAGGCTTCATATTTCACTTCTTTGGACAATAGGGAGAATTCTAAGTCTTCCTATGAACAGTAACTTGAATTATAAGGTTATGAAATATTTTCTGTTATCTCATTTTATCCATTCAGCAAACCTGTTGAATATAAAGGTTGTCACTCTCTCCTTATAAATGAGAAAACTGGGGCCCAGAAACATTCAGCCCCTAACCCCAGTCACACAGCCCGGGATCATCAGAGACAAGACTGCACCATGGGTCTTGACACTCAAATCCAGGGCCCTTGGCACATATTGTACTGTTTCTCTATATTTAAATTTTTATTTTAAACATATAGGAGATGCATACTAGACTTTGAGAAATACATATAAGATGAGCATATAATATTTAAAATGGTTATGTAAAGACTCATCTGTTCTTATTTTGCTTTCTTTAAGGAGGAGTGTCGAATTAAATAGTAATTCTTTGGAGTCTTATGAAAATGTTCTGCAGCATTCCATGGGATTTATGAATCCAGGAGGAGTTGAATTTCTTCTAGGAAAACTAGGAATAAGTGAATCCAATCCACCATCCCTAATGAGAGGCCTTCAGAGGTATTGGCGCAGCTACCTATTGTTGAGTAGGGAGGGGAGCAGGGCCAAAAAGGCTAACATATGAGAATATGTGTGATCACAGATTTGGAGGGTACCTGCATGTCACAGGGTCTTCAACTCCCACAGGTTTAGACAAGAATAAATAGGATTAGGAAAGGGGACCTGGATGGGTACTTAGTGTAAGAGGAATAAGGAATAAGAGAACCATTTAATGTAAATGTGAGACGAACTTCATATCATTTTTACTCTTGATTTCTTTTTTCCCTGATATTTTTTGCTGCTCTAAGGCAGGCAGCAGAAACAGTTCCATAAGGGAGGAGTTGAGATCATTCCCTAATCAGCTCCAGGCTATCCTTGTTTTTTGCCATGGAGAAATAGGGAGAGGGGAACTTCAACTCAGTGGGAGAAATAAGAGTTTCACTGGAAGATTTTAAAGAGGTTTGTAAAATAGAGAAGGTGGAAAAGGTTTTCTTTGGATGTGTGGTAGCATTTAGTAACATGATTATTTTTATATAATTAATGATCAGTTAGTGAATACAAAGTTTCCTTATCCAATTTTCAGTATTGGGGGCAGCAAACATATGTGTGCAATGTCTAAGGTGCAAATTTTATGCAAATGTAAAATGTTTAAGGTTCTAATGGTATATTTTGTTTCCTATTTTATAGGACAAATTTCTCCGAAGAAGATTTTGCTTTCACATTAAGGAAGAAACAATCTGCTTCCTGGGCTTTAAAATGGTATGGTAATTTGGCTTTTCTCAAAAGCCCCATAAAATATAAAGTAAAAAAGACTGAAATTTATAAGTTGGCAGGCTTTTTTCTAATAGCATTGAAACTGATTTGCCCATTCTGGGCTGTAAAATCTTTAACAGATATTTGTTTATAGATGGAACCCAAGGGTAAGGAATGATATATAGTAAAAATGTCACGATTTTTTTCTATCATATTAATCTAAATGTTTCTAAACAGAAAAAATTCTTAACAAGAATGCTACTTGCAAAAGAGCTGGATAAGAATTCTGAATTACTATGTTATTGTTGTGAATGTTTGGTGTTTTCAAGGCAACTGGGTTTGAAGGGATGATACATTCTGTATTTTTAGCTGTATAGCTTCATGAAGTTCACCGAGTTATGTGCCCTATCCTGTCCTATATAGGTCACACAACTGTCTCACCTTTATGTGCTTAAGGATAGTTTTATCAGTAGATGAGAAGAGTGAAGGAAAATGTGTTTTGATCGATCCACATTTGCCTGAGTCCCTGTTGTGATTAGTGGCATATATTGGCAAAACTTGAATTTGTAGCTCTGGGAACTTAACTTCATCCATGACCATAGGTTTGGTATTAACTATGCTCTGACCTAAGCTGACGTCTGCCACCTGTTTTTGTATAATTAGCAAGGTGAGAATGATTTTTACATTTTAAAGCCATATACCAACAGGCAATTGTGGTTTGCTAACCCCTGCTAAAACCAACAAAGTTCATGAGAAAGAACAGTTGTTATTTTATTACTCTTCACTGACACACCTCTGTTCAAGCCCATTCTCTGATGTTGCTGCCAAACTGGAAAGTCTTCAAATCAGGACCAAGTGGATTAAACTGTGGGTCAGTTGATCAAATTCATTGAAGGATCACCAGCTTGTCCACTGGCTAAAGAATTAAGTTTTGGGACATAGCAACTCTTAATGACCATCTCCTAAAATTGGAGACATTGCAGTTCAGAGTAACAACCATACCAGTGAGTCTCCAGAAGTACTGAAAAGTATTTGTTGATAATATACATATTTTTAATTTGAGAAATTATTTATTATAATAAATTTGGCTTTCTACTATGTATGGAAACTGGCCTGTCTTTTTTCAGTGTGAAGATTGGAGTTGATTATTTTAAAGTTGGCCGCCATGTGGATGCTATGAATGAATATAACAAGGCTCTGGAAATAGATAAACAGAATGTGGAAGCTTTGGTAGCTCGTGGAGCATTGTAAGTGACCTTACTATGGTCTGTAGTGTTTAAAAAACATTACAGCATAAATGGCATTTTGCTTGTAGTATGTGAACTATTTGGTATATTTTTGTATATTTGCATCTCTAGATATGCCACAAAGGGAAGTTTAAACAAAGCCATCGAAGATTTTGAAGTAGCATTGGAAACCTGTCCAACCCACAGAAATGCAAGGAAGTACCTCTGCCAGACCCTCGTAGAAAGAGGTGGCCAGTAAGTAGCCTACTCCTGTGTGTAGTTAGAAATCAAAGATGTACCCTTTGCAATGAAAGCTCAGTAACAAGAGTGAATCGGGAATAGTGTTCCAGTAAGCTCAGAGTTGGCCAACAAATCTTTTTAGTCTTCAACTTTTCAGAAAATATTTTTGAAGCTATTTTAGAATCCACCACCTTGCCATTAAAAAGACAGTGTACTGAGCATAATTAATATATAGTTGATGATTCGGGGCATCATAGTTCCGCAGGATTATCATTCTGAACATTATATACTGAGGAGTTGGACTTGATATTCTAAAAGTTGTGGGGTTTGTTTGGTTTTTAAAAATCTATCTTAGGGAGTGAGGGGGGCACAGCTGGGTGGCTCAGTGGATTGAGAGCCATGCCTAGAATTGGGTCCTGGGTTCAAATCTGGCCTCAGACACTTCCCAGCTATGTGACCCTGGGCAAGTCACTTGACCCCCATTGCCTAGCCCTTACCACTCACTTACACAGTATTGACTTCAAGACGGAAGGTAAGGGTTTTGTTGTGTTTTTTTTTTTTTAATCTATCCCTGATAAAAAAAAAAACTTCTTATGCTCCTGCCATTTTTCACCTTTCTCACAAAAATAATTGAACATTCTGGGTAAATTCTTAATTGAAGTTTACTGTAATCTTTTAACCTCCATGATATAGCTACACTATATAGTAAAAATTCACTAATTCAGACTAACTGGCAAAAAGGCCAGCTTAAGTTGGAAAGTGACCCAAGAGAAGAGAGACAAAGGAATAGAGGATAAAGAGCTGGCCTCAGGCTTAAACTCTGTGTTCTAGGACTGTCTCTGGCACATCCTGGCCATGTGACCCTGGACAAGTCATTTAACTTCTTTTAGGGATCTAGGCTACTCTTTTAGGACAATACATTGCAATCAAAGTACTCACCTCCAGTGGGGGAATGAGTGTCAGTGAAATTGTAAGGCCAGTCCCTATCGCCTATCGAAATACAAATAGAAATAGAATACACTTGACAAAGTCTCTCATACTCTTATGGGGTGGTAAAAGATAGACTGAATACAGCTATGTGAGTCTAGGAGGTCCCTAATGGAGTGCCCCAGTGGCTAGTTGGCCCTCCCCAAAGCCTGTTCCTTTGCCAAACCCAAATCCAGTATGGTTTGCACCATCTGCTTCCTCTACTGGTATTCATGAGTTGCTGGATAGAGCTGGAGTAAGTCCTCCAACCCTGTAGACTGTTTACATCATAAATTCACACAATCCCACCTAACCAGGCCTGCTCTGACCAGGCTGACCTTTTATCTCTTCCGAGAGAGTTCCCCATCTCTTTCCCAAGAAGCTATTCCAAATCTTCTCTCCTGAAGCTTCTCCCACCCCACCCCACCCCATCCCCAAACCCTGCCTCTTTGTTGAGAAATTGAAGTCATCCATCATGAACTCCCCATTTGATTTCTCCTTCACCTCAGACCCCACTGATGATGACGTGGCTTTTGTCCTTGCCAAAACTAGATGTGCCCTAATCCTTCCCCTCATCGAATGATTGCGCCTTCCATCGTCCTCTCTCTGACCTTCCATTTCTCTCTGTCATCTGGCTCCTTCCCTCTTAACTTCAGACGTACCCGAGTCTCCTTTCTCCTTAAAGGACTTTCTCTAGACCTCTTGGGCAGGCAGCAAACATTTAAGCACCTTGTGCTGGGCTCTGCATTAAGTGCTGGGGGTAGAGCAAAGAAACAGTCCCTGCTGCCAAAGACCTCACAAGTCTGAGGCAAGAGACAGCATGAAGACAACTACAAGCAAGCTAGAGACAGGATAAATCCAGGGTAACAGGCATCAGGGAGGCCCCATCACGGCCTCCAGGCATCTCTCCTTAGCCTTTGCACCCATCTTTCTGTGCCACTCAATACCCTTTTCAAAGAATCCTCATAGAGCTTCTCTCAGTCCTCTTTCTTGGCCTCTCCACTGGGCTTCCCTTCTTCGCAGGCACCCTTCTCTCTCCTTTTTTCTAACGCCACTCCCTTCAGGTTCCTCTGGTCGCCCCAGCTATTCCTGCTCAGTCTCCTTGGCTGGATCGTTTTCTTTAATGCCTCCTCACTGGGTTTGCCCCAAGACTGTCCCCATTCTTCTCTACTCTGCAGTTAAGGAGCTCGTAGGTCTCTACCACAGCCCAAGCTCTCTGTTAGACTTTTCAGTCTGTGTCCCAGACACAGCTCAAGTTCAGCATGTCCAGAACAAGCCATTCATTTCTTTCCATCAAAACCCCACCCACGTCCCACTTCTCTATTTCTGACCCTGCTGTGTGCTTCCAGGCTCCAAAGTTCAGAATCTCCACATTGTCCTTGATTCATGCTCACTCACCCTGTACACCCTTTCAGTTGCTGCCTCTTTCCATTTCCACCTTCACAGCTCAAATCTGACCTCTGTCCTTTGCTAGCCACTATCTTAAAGCCCAAACTGTTTCTGGCTTCAGCTATCAGAGTGGCTTCCTAAGTGGTCTCTCCCACTGCCAGCTCCAAAGGAATTTTGTTCCCTTAAGTGTGAATCTTACCATGCCTCTCCTCTATTCAACCATTTCCTCTGTCTGGTTTTTACAGACCTTCACAACCTTTACTTGGCCTATTTTCCCAGCCTCCTTCTATCTTCTTCCTCTTTCCACTTTCTGTAACAGTCACTGGCCACCTTTTTTCCTCACACTTCCCACTCTATATCTTGCCTGTGGGCCTTTGTACTAGTCAGGCCCTGTGTCTGCACTACACTCCCCTCCTGGCCTCCCCCTCTCTCTTCCATTAAAAGGCAGCTCAAGCACCATTTTCTACATGATGCCTTTCTTAAACACTCCCACTGCTACTGGCTTCCTTCCCTAACTACCTTCTTGAGTATTTGGTGTTGTCTTGGGGGAGGCACCTTCTTAATTGTTTACCAGATCCCATCACAGAAGCTTCAAGGGCTTTCTGTCACCAGGCAGTCTGAGTCCTTGATTCTGTAGAGCAATTCCCATATTCAGTGATGCCAGTACTGTCCATATTTGCATTGTAAGTATGGATGAATTGTCGCAGCATAATTTGAGTTCTTTTCAAATCTGCCTCCTCCCTGTGCCCCCCCCCCAAAAAAAAAATGAATAGGATTTCAGGGTCAGTTTTCTTTATTTGCTCCCGTTCTAAATACTAAGCAAGAGTTCACCCCACAAAAGATTTCTGGCAGAACCCTCCACAATTTCCATGCTTCTCTTTATAGGGGAAAATGTCCCTTTTTACAAACCTTTTTTAAACTTAGGCTAGAAGAAGAAGAAAAACTATTAAATGCTGAAAGTTACTACAAGAAAGCTTTGGCTTTGGATGAAACTTTTAAAGAAGCAGAGGATGCATTATCGAAACTTCACAAGCATATGCAGGTGATTCTTTATTTTCCCTTAAACAATTACTAACCATTATAAACTTTTAACAAAATATTCCTTTTAGGAAAAACAAATAAATTTAGATAATGAGACCATTCCCAAAACTTACTTCTTTCTTACAGATGTTATTTTAGGCCCTGACTCTTTTTATAGTTGAACTTAAATTGATATTGACTTGCGTTTGCCTAATCTTCAGTACCCAGAAACAGAAACTATTTTAAATAGGCATTTTCAGATTGAAATATCAGATTGCCTAAATGTACTGTAGAATTTTGAAAACTAGTGACTTGTTTACAAAATAAATTGACGAATAGCTGAGCCCTCCCTGTTCTAGTGGTGCTATTATTATTTTAATTACTTTAATGATTCTAAAATACTTATAAATCATAAATTTAAATAAGTAGTTGAGGCTGCATTTTCCTGTAATACTGATGATGATGTTTTCTCATATGCATTTTCTTCTGAATTGGACCGTTGCTGCTGTGTCTGTGACATCTGGTGCTGCTCATCCCCAACCACAAACTGGAAAATGATTTCTTATGTAAATCATGTGTCCAACTGGGCTGCGATATTTTAAAAAATGGTTTGTATCCAAACATGGCAAATCCACCTTATATTTTTAATGGAATCTCTTTATTTGGATTAATTATAAAATGCATGTGACCCAATTTAATCCACCCTCTTTTCTTTTTTTGATCATTTTTCTTGTCTTTTTTATCTATTTGGACTCCCTGTTTCACTGCCCTGGGTCATGGGTACCAATGCAATGGTTTCCCTTTTTTAATGGAATACCAACTGCAATATGGTCTTCAATCCTCTACTGGTCATTCTAATGATTAATGCCAAATACCTCTTTGATAAATTTTTCATATGTTTTAAAAAAAATACTTATTTGATGTTGGAAATATGGTGATGTTGGTATGTTACTTTTGGTAATGGTAATGGGGGGCTGATCTTGTGAAACACTGGGGTTCATATATTCTGCTATGTTTAATGTGTGGTTTTTTTTGATATCTGGGTTCTAAAAGAAATCTTTGGAATTAAGAGAAAAACAAGCTGAAAAAGAAGAAAAGCAGAAATCAAAGAAAATAGAAACAAGTGCAGAAAAATTGCGTAAGCTCTTAAAAGAGGAAAAAAGGTAACCCCATAATATTCCTTTTATTTTAATTAAAGTGTCTACTCAATTGAAGGCAAACACCATATAGAGATAAAGTAAGTAATCAAATGCTGCCTTCAGGAACTAATAGGAGTTATAGGGTTTTTTTTTTAAGGTTATTGAAGAAATATGTTGTGTTAATCCATTGCCTTTCCTCAAGTGTGGTGACATCATGCCCAAATTGTAGCATGAATAAAATAATAATCATAATTAATATTCACCTACCTCAATTTTACTAAGATAAATAAGTTACTTAATCATTAGGAATATGAATAAATTATATGTGTGTGTGTATGTATATATATATATATATATATATATGGTAAGCCTATATATATATATATATATAGGCTTACCATATGTAAGGTGCTTGCTTAAGAGCTCGTCTGATTGCACCTAGTAGTACACAATCATTTTAACAGATTGCCTGTTTGGTGGGGGTGGTGATAATAAAGTCTTAAGATTAAGCTAAATATACTTATATTTTTGTTCCAGAGTAGAATGCAGAACTGAAAGTTATTTGCAAAACTGAAGAAGAGTCCAGTTATATTAACTCTTAATTTATTTTAGGCAAAAAAAAAAATTCTAGTCTTACTATTTTCCAGAACATTCTCTTGAGTGCCCTGACAGCATGAAATGTCAAGGGTGGTTGAGTGTGCTTAGCTTTTGTGCATCTACCTGAAGGGACAGTTTTGTGCCAAGAGTTAAAATGTAGGTTCTCTGACCAAGAATGGGGCTTCATGAATTAACTATGTTTTTTTAGGTTAAAGAAGAAAAGAAAAAGATCTACTTCCTCCTCTTCAAGTGCTTCTTCAGCTGACCAGGTGGTTTCTTCTTCATCATCCTCTTCCTCTTCTGGTCACAAAAAGCACAAGAAAAGGAAGAGGAACCGTTCAGAGTCCTCTCGAAATTCCAAGAGGCATTCCTCCAAGGCTTCTTCACATCCTCCAGATCAGAATAGGAAAGAGGAGAGTTACCCACTTCCAGCTAATACCTCAGCATCCTTTCTTAACCAAAAACAGGAGATGGAAAAACTGCTAGAAAATCAGGGTAGAGTAAAAGAAAGAGAAAAAAGTAACATTCAGTCTTCATCTTCAGCTGAAATTCCGGATAATTTTGGAGGTAGGTCTGAAGATTCAAGGGATTTTTATAATAGTTCTAGAATTCAGGCAAGTAGTAGCAAAATTGAAAAGCCATTTAAACCAGACAGATACTTTTCCAGTAGACGAGATTTCTCTGGCTCATTCAGTAGAAATTCAGATGAAAAAATAAAAAATTTTAATAGAAAATTTGAAAAGGGAGTAGAGGGAAGAAAAGAACATTATAGAAAGTGGGAGCCAGGTTCAATGAGATATTCTACTTCTCCAGCAGGATTGGACTGTTCATGGAAGTCCGTTGAAAAAAGCAAAAAATATGCAAATACTGGATTACATGATTTTAATAGAAATGATGAAGAGCAAAGATCTCAATTAAATACAAATCAAAAGAAAGAATCTGAAAATAGGGAAGAAAATTATGGGGATGAGATAGAGGATCTTGAAGAAGATGCATTAAATGGTAAAGAGCAATCAGAAAGCAATGTTAAGAAAAATCTGCCTCAAAATTTGCTCACTATATTTAATCAGATTGCTGAATTTGAAAAAGAAAAAGGAAATAAGCAGAAAAACTGAGTAGGTGCCAAAGAAATAGGCTCATGGTACTAAAAGGCCATTAAGGTGTTTTTATCTCCACTGTCCTTTGGACATTTATGCAGACTTGAGAGAACAAACACTTGCATTTTTCTGTTTAAATTGTACTGACTTCTCTGTAGCACCCTTTTCCTAGCCAGGTTATTGATCATAAGCAGGATTTTCATCTGTAATAGATGTACAAACATCATTTTTAAAAAAAGAACAAGGGGATTCAGTTAAATTTGTTTACTTGAGGATGTTCCCGTATGATCAGAATTATCTTTTTGTATGACATTTTATCACATTTCTTTGCTAACCTTCTAACAGAAGTAGCCTTTTGGTTAGGTTGAGAGAAAATTAGATTTGCACTTTAAAGATTCAGGCCATGTTTACTAAAACTGATGATTCCATTGTCATTTTTCAATTGTTAAATGGAATTGAGCCTTGAGCTTCTGAAAGGGTTTACAGAATGGAATGTTCTGGATGTGCCATTTTGTATCTGTAAAGCATTGTTTTAAATATTAAATTTTATTAAAAACACAAATAACTTCATTTGTATTGGCATGGCTTTGGTTTCTTGTTTCTGTCTCCATTTGAGTACTTACTGGAAAAGGTTTCACCTTTATGAACAAAAGGCAAGTGAGTTTATGGGCTACACCAGAACATGATTCTTGTTACTTTTAGCCATCATATTTCAGAGCCTGATAATCAGCTTGTTCATCCAACTTATTGACCAGACTTGGCTCTGGGTGACTTGTCTAATTTACTCTTAAAGTACAAAGATTTTCTGCCTTTGAGTGGAAAAAAGATTATACATATTATACATAAAATATTTCCACATTTAGTGAAATAAAACTGCTCCTTCAAGGCCTCCTTTGAAAATTGGAAAGCCATCATTTCCTGCCTATTCATTGGAATGTGTTGTCATAATGGATTTTTAGGTTAAGAAGGGCTTTTTGTATTGTACCTCATTTGATTTTTAAAAAAAATTTTTTAACCCATAACCTTCCATCTTAGAATCAGTACAAGGCAGAAGAGCAGTAATGGCTAGACTTGCCCACTAGGAAGTAGCCGAGATCACATTTGAACCCAGGACCTGTCATCTCTAGGCCTGACTAAAATCAACTGAGCCACCTAGCTGCCTCACATCTTATACTCTTCCAAAAGTTCAGAGAGACAAAATTCTCACATATAATAAAGATAATATGCCATAGTAAGTCTTAACCAAGAAAAACTTTATTGATGCTAACATTCTTCTCCCATCACAAAATCCAAGGTCTTAAGTGTTTTTTCATCACAGCTTGCTTTAAAAGTATTTTACTCTTGAAAAATGTAAGACTTCACAAGTATAGAGCAAATTAAATTATGCATATTTGCCAGAATAGTCTGATATGTCATCACTAATACTACACTTTTTTTTTAGTGGAAGATACAGCTAATTCTTTTCATTGCGTGTTTTCTTCTCATCACAAAGCAATATGAATCCTCTTACTCATATATTAGGCAAATTCTTGTTTTGTCTCCTGTTAAGATTGCTAAAAATAGCAAAATTAAAGGCAACTTATTTGCACATAGATAAAATATCTATTAGGGTGCAAAGATTTGTCTATAAAATAAATTTTAAAATTAGGATTAATTTAAAACACTTTAGTTTGGATTCTCCAATTAATATCAATATTAAAAGTTGAATACTTTTAAGAGTTAAAAATAAATTTAAAATGGATGCCTCTGAAGATAGTAGTATGGTGTGCCAATTGCCTATGATTGAGAAGTTCCTATAACAAGAAGCATACATTACCACTTGCTACAGAATAGAAGAGAGAAATTCATGAATGGGGCGCCCCAGAAGTCTTAGCCCAGTTTTAAGCTACTGAGCCTTAGAAATTACACTAAGACTTGGGGACTCCTTTTGCACTATCCTCTTTTAGAGTTTGAGGAGTTTTTCAAATTCCTAATACATTGAATGACTAGTCTTAAAAATACATCATCTTCCTGGTGGTAGAATTTTTTTCATGGTTTGCATCATAAAGCACAATTATTTTACAATTCTTCTAATGCAACTCTTACAATATTTAGGTTTATATTTATGCTATACTATATATTCCTTAGGAAGTACAACCTTACTGAAAAAAAAGAGAAAATACTAATAGGAAAATGATCTGGTTTTTACTTTAGTGATTTTCATTTGTCATTTTTATATTTTTTTTCTTAAAGAAAACTTGGTCACTTCTAATTTCTAACAGTATCATAATATAATTTTTTCTTCCAAAAAATACCTAGATACTAATTTCATCTACATTTAACATCCAAAAAAACATTCATCTTGGAGCAAAAAAAAATATCACTTTGAGCTTTTTCCCCCTTTCTCACTACTGGAAGTACTTGGACTATCTGCAAGTGAACTCGTTGTTGGAGAAACTGGCAAATCTAACTTCACAACTTTGGGTGAAACTGTTGAACCATGTGCAGTCCTCGGTGACCTACAAAAATAAGTCAGAATTAGTGAAAAATAATTCATTTTTAGTACAAATTCCTTAAGATCTAAGAGCAGTCATCTGGATATAAAGTCTTCATTTATCTAGAAGTCATGCTCCTGACAACTTCAATCACAGAAACAGCTGGCCGTAATAAATAATCCTCTGGGAAATGAGGGAAATGATACATGCAGGATACTGTGGCCTAAAAATATACAAAAATGAGTGTAGAATGGATGGATTTGGGAAAGCAAGAGTGATCCCTGGTCAGTCAGAGCAGGGAATGTCTCAAGGAAGAAGCAGGGAGAATGGGTAGAAAATGCAAGTCAGCAGATTTGTAGGCCCATTCCAAAGTCAAATGGGCAAACTCGTAAGGCTGGGATGTTCTAATCCAAGAGGTAATGCCCAAGCGATGGGTCACGGTGACCCCTGTGATGTAGCGAAGTGAAGAGACCCGAGAGGGAGGCACTGTGATCAGGGAGGTCCACGTGGATAGAGGAGCCAGAGCAGAGGCGAGAGCAGAAGGAAAGACCTCAAATGGGTGACAAGCATCCAGACTGGGTGACAAAAGGAGATGAGCATGCTTCAAAGGAAGAAAAACTGCAAAGTGATCATGTTAGAGGAAGAGAGGACAAAGTCTCCAGAAGGAGGATGATTTTCCCTACAAAAATCCAACCCAACAACAAGATGGAGCCACAGGCCTCCTGCTGAACACAACTTGAAAGGTAGGTAGGCGAGAGAAAGCCGATTTCCACAGTAGGGACAGCCTGGAAATGAGCCTGGGCTGCCCCAACAGCTCCCCCCGCCTACTGCACAGAGGCCTGAGATTAGATGTGGGCTAACTAGAATTCCCAGGCGGGGGCTGCAACCTCTATGTTAGGGAGAGGTGAAGGCCTTGTGCCACGTGCCAGAGATAAGATTTTTAAACTAGTTAGTTGTTTCTCAGTGAACTTCTATCCTAATGGAAGAAATCAAAATATAGAGAAGAACTGGAACACGGGAAAGGGAAAGGGGAGGAGTCAAAGATATCGGGGAGTTGGGGGGCGTTCTTTGAGCTTTTTTAAAGCCAGAAGCTTTAAGCTTTAAAATAAAACAAATTTTTATAACATGATTACATTCTTCAAGTGGCAGTTTTGTTAAATAACAAATATGAACAAGGAATGAGAGTGCCTTAACACAGGAAACAGCTGGTTATGTGGAAAATGTTTCCAAATCCATTGTCTTATCTCTATGCAGTAAAACCAATGAAGAATCAGTCAAGTTGCAGTAGAATTCAAAGGGCAATTACAAGTCCCCACCTGACATTCAACTAAGCTCCTCGAAGGGTTAAATGTTGGGGGGCAGAAGTCTGATCAAAAGCCAGTGCGCAGTTTATTAAACGCAAAACAATTTATTATGAGGAAATATGGATGGAAATAGGAAGGAGGAAAGTGAAAGTGACCCTCTAATAGATTGTAACTCTACCGAACATCCCAATCCTAAGTACATCTACCTGCCTTGGAGGGCGTATCTTCTGCTGGGCCTCAGTCCTCGCCTGCTCTCACTACTGTCTGCTCATATAACCATCTCTAGCTACCTTATCGACCCAAGTTCCTCGATCGTCTTTACGGCCTTAATTCAGTTCTCTGTCTCCAACCAGAGAGACTGCCAGCAGCACAACCTCCCCCAACGCTCTGCAACACCCTTCTGACTGTCACCAACTGCCAAGCGGCACCGCAGGGGTCTCTCGCTGAAAAATATTATTGCTCCTTTTCCTCTTAAAATATAAAAAAAGGAAAAATTAATAAGAACTCTCTTAACACTACTAATTAATTTCTCCTTTTTTTTTTATATTAACTCTCTTAACACTACTAATATTCCGCCAAGGACGGTCCCAAGCCCGGCTGAAAAAGGAGGAGGGTTGGGCGTGAGGCTAGCAACCTCACCCCGTAAAAATCTCACTTGCTACAGAAACTGCAACCTCATTAAACCAACAAAACCGTCAATCGCCTAGTCTGGAAGATTGCTCTCCAACAGAGTCCATGACGCGTGCTGGCAAAAGCCAACAAACTCCAGGTCTTTGTTGACGGGTGCCTGCGTCACATCTTGGACATCGGATGGCATGAGGGGATCTCCAATGCCACACTCTGGGGGGGAACAGTTCGGTGTCCCATCAGTCAGAACGCTATGAAAATCTGAGGACAGCGTTGCCGGACAGGCACTGCCAAAGCAGACCTGGCGGAGATATGCCAAGAATGAGACAGGGACCGTCGGAGTGACATGGGCCCAGTTGGGGGAAGTTGCCCAGAACAGAGTCCGTTGGCATGAGATGGCTGCGGCCCTATGCTCCTCTGGGAGTCAATAGGAATAATAAAAAATAATAATAACACTACTAATGCTGAAAAGTGAAAAACTGATAAAGGTAAAGACCTTAATTCCCTGCCACCATTTCCTACTGAAATGTAGTCGATATACGGGATCACTGAGACAAGCCAAAGGAGCTCAGAAACTGCCTCAGAAAAGGCTCCTTTCCCAGACACACACTAATCGGAACGGGAAGGGGAGCAACATTTAAACCACATTCATTTACAGAAGAGTACAAGCCATGTTGTCTCAAAAATCAGGACATCTGCCAACAGCTGGGCATCAGACCCCCTAAGCTCGAGTGTCCCCTCCTGGAAGCACTGCTCGGTGAAAATGAAAGCTTCACCCAGAAACAGGAACCGGTACTCAGGTGTCTATCTGGAACTCGGCACAGATTCCCAGGAAACTAGCATTTGGACATGAACCCGAGAAGAAGGAAATGGCATTCAGGACATAAAAAGGGTAAAGTAGCCCATCCGTACCTCCCCTGCCCTGCAGAGAATCCACAGAGACCTGGAATTATTTCTAAAAGACAGACATTGACCAGTGCGGGTTCTACTGGTTCAAGAAGGGCCGTGATATTCATTTCAGAGAAAGCTGAATGAAAGGGATGGAAGCGTAGCATGTGGATCTCGGACATTTGTCTTTGGTATGAAATAGAGACACGAGTGGTTTTAAATTGAAAGTTATCATTAGAAATACAGGTATTGTTAGAAAAAGCACAGAGGAATTTCCAGAACCAAGATGGTGGACCAAGGAAAGAATCCATAGTGGTCTCCCAAATTCACCTCCAGACTATAAAAAACACCCCGAAATAAATTCTAGAGTAGCAGAACTGGAAAAAAAAAACAGGGTGAAACAATTCTGTAGCCCAAGACAATGTAGAGGGTCACCAGGAAGGATCCATCTCACTAGGGTAAAAGAACATAATCCAGTGTAGGTGATGTTCTGGCAAGCCAGTAACAGATCTCTCCCCAGCAAGCCATCAGTGAGGCTCCTACAATGCAGTCAAGCACCCCTCACTCAACCAGGCAATTGGGCATGTGCAGCCCCTGCACCCAGCACTCTTTTCAGGCAGCCAGACCTTCATGTCTGAATGCCTAGCAGAGAAGCACAGGACTACAGGCAGAAAAGCCATCCCCATGCCACGGTGCACAGATCCTCAAGGCAGCCAGGCTATCCCCCATAGCACAAGAAATTTAGAGCAGGATTGAAAGATTAGGAGAAGAGAAAAAAATCTTATCATGAAAAGATTTTATGGGGGCAACTGGGTGGCTCAGTGGATTGAGAGCCAGGCTCAGAGATGGGAGGTCCTGGGTTCAAATTTGACCTCAGACACTTCCTAGCTTGTGACCCTGGGCAAGTCACTTGACCCCCATATTGCCTAGCTCCTACCACTCTTCTGCCTTAGAACCAATTGGTTCTAAGATGAAAAGTAAGGGTTTTATGTATAAATCAATTTTTTAAAAAGTTTTTATGATGACAGTGAAGATCAAAACAAACCCAGAAGAGAAGAACAATGTCAAAATAAATACAACCTCACAGGAAAATATAAAATGGTGACAGGCCCAATAAGAACTTTTTCAGGAACTCAAAAAGGATTTTTCAAATCAGAGAGATAGAAGAAAAATTGTGAAAAGAAATGAGAATGATGAAATAGAATCATGAAAAAAAAAAAAGTGTCAACAACTTGCCAAAGGAAGCACCAAAAAATGGGAGAAAATAAAAATTTACTGAAGAAAACAACTCCCTAAAGAATAGAATTGCCAAATGGAAAGGGAGGGACAAAAATTCACAGAAGAAAACAACTTCAAAAATTAGAATTGGCCAAGTGGAAAAAGAGATACAAAAGCTCAAAAAAGAATAATTTCTAAAAAACAAATTGGACAATGGAAACTAATGATTCCATGAAACATCGAGAAATAATAAAACAAAATCAAAAGAATGAAAAAATAGAAGAAAATGTGAGCTATTTCATTGGAAAAACAATTGACCTATAAAATAGATCAAGGAATTATTGGACTACCTTGAAGTCTCATAATAAAAAAAAAAAAAAAGAAAAGAAACTAGACATCATATTACGAGAAATTATCAAGGAAAACTGCCTTGATATTCTTGAGCAACAGGGAAAAAAGAAATTGAAAGATTTCACCAAGCACCTCTTGAAAGAGACCCCAAAATAAAAACTCCCAGGAATATTATAGCCAAATTCTGGAGTTCTCAGACCAAGGGAAAAAATACTGTAAAGCATCCAGAAAGAAAAAATTCAAATATTATGAAACCACAATCAGGATTACACAGGACCTGTCAGGTTCTACATTAAGGATTGGGAGGCTTAGAATATAAAATTCTGGAAGGCAAAGGAACTAGGGCTACAATCAAGCATCACTTACCCAAAAAAACTGAGTATATTCCTTTGGGGGTGTGGGGGAATGTATATTTAATGAAATAGAAAACTTTCAAGCATTTCTGTTGAAAAGACTAGAGCTGAACAGAAAATAATGTCCAATTACAAGGCAAAAGAGAAACATAAAGCATACAGTAACCTATATTAGACTACCACCTTGAGAAAGGGGCAGGGGAAGGGAGAGGAGAAAATCTGAATCCTAAAATGTCAAAAAACAATTATTGAAAATTGTTTCTACATGTGACTGAAAAAATAAAATTTTAAAAACAACAACAGCCAAAAAAAAGCGTACAGTAAAGAAAAAAATGTAAGAGATTCAAGAAGATTAAACTATTTACATTCTTACATGGGAAGATGATACTTGTAAATTAAGAACTTTACCATTAATTAGGAGGAGTATACATAAACAGAGCATGGGAGTGAGTGGAATAAGATGGAAAGATATTAAAAAAAAAAACAAAATTAAGGGATGAGGAGAAAAGCACTGGGATAAAAAGAAAGGAGGGGTACAATAAATTATCTCATATGAGGAGTTATGAGAGAGTTATTACAGTTGAAGATGTGGGGAGAGCAATATTCAAAGACAGAATAACATCCATGCTCAACTGTGCATAGAAATCGATCTACAGGGGAGCTGATAGGAGGGTGAATTTGGGGAGGTGATGGTCAGATGGTCTCACATTTGTGAGAAGAGAAAGGGTAAAAGGAGAGAGAAAAGGATAAAAAGGCAAAATAGAATGGAGGGAAATATACAGTCATTATAACTATGAGAGTGAATGAGACAAACTCACCCATAAAATAGAAGCTGACAGCAAAGTGGTTAAGAACCAGAATTCTACAATATACTATTTACAAAAAACACATCTGAAGCAGGTAGGGAGACACACAGAATAAAGTAAGGGGCTAGAGCAGAATCTATTATGCTTCAGATGAAGTGAAAATAGCAAAAATAGCCATCATGATCTCAGACAAAGCAAAAGCTAAATTAGATTTAATTGAAAGAGGCCCTAACTGTGTGATCCTGGGAAGTCACTTAACCCCCATTACCTAGCCTTTCTTGCTTTCTGCCTTAGAACCAATACACAGTACTGAAATTCTAAGGTGTAAGGGAAGGGTTTAAAAAAGAAACAAACTCCACTGTGATAAAAAGTACCAAGAAAATGAAGAAATACCAACAGTAAACACACACGCACCAAACTCGTAAAGAAGTTAAATGAGTTCAATGGGGAACTAGAAAAACCACGGTACCGGCTGCAGGCCCCCCGCCCCGAGCACCGGCCCCTTTCTCTGCAGTGCTGTGCACGTGTTCACACGTACGTTGGTCCTCTGAGAGCATGTATGAGAATTGAGCAGCTAGAATTCAATCTGGGCTTTACTTTCATATCACGTGGGCTGTCCTACTTTCTGAAGTTGCGACAAACTTGGATAAAATAATTTTGGGGATCTCTTTCCCAACTCCTCCACCTCGGCATGGCCAGCAGCCATGCAGCTCCTCCCTCCCTTTGCCGGCTGCCCTTCGGGGTCTTCCTTCTCCTGTTAGAAGGTCCTCTTACTCGCCTGCTTCGTCTTCCAGTGCTAGTACCGCCTGGCATGCAATGCGTGCTGGAGAAATGCTTTTGCTGGCCTATATATGTGTCCGTAGATACATACACAGCCTGATTTTCATCATTTAAACCTTTTTGCTCTTCTGGCAGATTCTTTTTCCTGAGTCCGTGAGGCTGAGCCTCCATTGGCCATCAGAAGACCATCCATTGGGACCCAACCCTGCTGCCGTGCTTTCTAAAAGGTGATTTTAAAAGATGCCATCGTGGAGCCTTTCACAGAAAGAAAATAAAGCCCAGAAGCTGACGTGGCCATGCAGTGCTCGTGCCGTGGGATGTGCCTTTAGCATCCCGGCTTCTCCCATAGCCCTGGCTCCCTTCTGCAGGAAAGAACGGGACGGTCCCGGGCCTGGGACTTCTCGGCATCTCCCCCCTCACCAATGGGCTGCCCCAGGGACACGCAGGGAAGCCTCGCCTGGCCCCCGTCGAAGCACAGCTTCAGAGGCTTTGAGAACCTAATAAAGTGTCGGCTGTGGAGCGTCACCACTCACCTTGTGGAGACGGAACTCTGAGAAGACGACCTGGACGCACGGTGGCTGCTTAGAGTGCTCGTGGACGGGAGCTCCAAACCCACCTGGAAGAAGACGGCGCATCACTCAGGAGTGCCTGGGCTCATGGAGATGTCTGATGCTATGGGGCGCTCTGGCATTCGCTCACTATTCTTCCTATCCATTAGAGGTAGGACGGAACTCAGGATCATGTCCTCCAGCCCCATCACTTAACAGCTCCTGAGGTTAAGGCTCACTTGCTGCAGCCCTGAAATTAGAACTCAGGCCTCCCCACTCTAAAGCAAATGTTCTTTCCAACTCACCCATTAATGCACTTGTTGCGAATCTACTCATTAAAATTCCATATAAATGAAATGCATAACAGATGGCATTACCTGCTGAAAGTATGTTTGGAAGATGCCATATAAATCAGGATTATCTTCCATAACGTCAATTAACAATCTGTCAATGGATTTGTTATAGTCTTTGATTTCTCGAAGACTGATATCATACTCTTCTAAGATCGGTTCATCTGTATTCTTCGCAAGACGGAGTTCTTTGCTGAGTTTAAAATACTGTTTGGGGGAAAGACACCATTACTATTTGACATAAGTGGACAGATGAGATTTTTAAGATGTCATTTCAATTGTCAAATGCATTTTCCCAAAAAATAGTGATATGGTTACTCTTTGTAATTTCAGAAAATATAAATTATACTAAAGATAAGCTGTAAAAGATGCCAATACCTGTCTCTTAGCTCTCTCTATTTTGGGCTTCTGCTCTTCAGTTTCACTGTTTAATTCAATTGCATAAACTTGCTTCTCTGCAAATCTTTCTTTGGAATTATTTATTAGATTTTTCAAGACTTCTAAAGTGTTTTCCATGCTCTATAGGATACAAAGAATTAATTAATATGTCTTATAAATGCAGGTAAATCTGTTCAGTTCTGTAAATTGACCCTTGATAAGTATCGCTTGATTTCACTCATTTTAGGTGTTATTATGCACATTATGAGAAAAGTAAAGTTTCCCTGACTTCCTTCCAGACTCGGGTCAAATCCCACTTTCTGAAGGAGACCTTCCCTCTAAAATCACCTTATACTTATACCGTGTCTATCTTGCTTGTTTAAGCCTTGGTTTCCTCTTCTGTAAAACGGGATGAAAATGCTCAGAGTACATGGAAAATGGGAGCGCCGAATACTGGATTACCTTAAAGCACTCCGCATGTGAATCACCATTGGCCATCCTTTACCTGGATATCCTCCTGGAGCTCCCTGATTTGTCTTCTCTTGTATCTGTATTTTTCATCCACGTTTCTTTTTTGTTCTTCTAGCTTAATTTTTATTTCATATTCAGAACCTATAATTCAAAGGACGTTAGATAAGGTCACACCTTCCGCCACCTCACCTCAGACTCTTCTTTCTGTAAGGCGGAGCTCACGACTCCTCCGGAGAGGAACCTGCCCCGATGGCCAGGGATGGAGCTTTTCCCGCCTCTCCTTATCTGGCCTTTAGCCTATCTTATCCGCTTAGTCCTAGGATTAGAGGATCCTTGAGGGCCATCTGGGAACCGAAGGGAACTCCTAAAAGAGCCCTCGGCCCAGAGCCCAAGACTGCGAGATGCTGAATGAAGACCAGACCTAGGAAAGCGCCGACGCCGAGGCCGGAGTGCCGGATCTGGTCTCTGAAACACCAGCAGCCCCAGCGCGGCTCTAAAATAACGGGAGAATCTCACCCAGACAAATGGCAGCCGCTGCCTTTGTCCTTCCCAAGGGATGTGCCCAGGAGGGCGGCCAGCGAGGGTGGATGCTTTTTCGTGGGTCAATGCGATGGGAAACTACTTGGGAGCAGTAAGTCTCCCCCCCCCCCAAGCCAGCCCTACTCAGAATGGGCTCTAAAATGGCTCTCAGTCCGCAGGGAGGGAGAGGAGGATCCCGGCGAGCTCGGAATCCGCCATAACCTTTATGGCTTCGCTCGCCCTCAGCTTTTCCTGACTGGAACCTCCGTTCTGAAGGATTCAAACATGATCTTATTTTAAAATCCACCAGCAAGCCATGGCTTCCCGAGGCAGTTATCGGAAGTAGGGCAGTGTGGATCGGAACCAATAGAGGAATGGACCGCGGGAGGCCGCAGAAGGGCTGGGTCTTTACACAACAGTCTTACTAGAAATAAAGTCAGGGAGTAGCTAGATGGCCGAGTGGAGAGAGGGCCAAGCCAGGAGACGGCCGCAAAACAGTTCCTAGTTGTGTGACCCTGGGCAAGTCACTTAACCCCCAACGAGTAGCCCATACCATACTGCGCTTCCGTCTTAGAAGCGATGTAAGACTGACTCTAAGACAGAACAGAGGGAGGGAGGGAGGAAGAAAGAAAGGAAGGCTGGGAGAGAGGCAGGACACCTTCCATTCATTATTCCGGTCCCACCAAGTAGTGCCCGTGGATGAAATGACGCGGCCCGTTAATGAGGCCGTGCCTCGTCCCGGCGACCCTTTCTGCGGCGTGCCCGCAGCTCTCCCTCCTCGGCCTCCCCAGTGTGCCGCAGGCAGCCGCCCCCGCGGGTCCCGCCTCCCCGGACCAGAAGCCTTTGCACGTACTGGCCGGCGTGATCTTCTTGAAGGACTGCTTGTAGTTGGAGTTGCAGGTTTTGAGCACCCGCAGCGTGTTCTCGAGGGCGTAGATCTCCTTCTCGGCCTTGTGGATCTTCATGTCCAGACTATCGCCTTCCCGCTGCAGCTCCTCCTTGGTCTGGGCCGCCTGCGGGGTACAGAGAGCCCGCGTGAGCGAGCGAGGGGGAGGGGCAGAGCCCTCGGAAGGCGTCGCCACACCGACCCAAAGCGAGCCGAGGCTAAGCCTCACCCCTCTAAAGGCCGACCTTTTCCGGGGAGTCAGGTGCCCCCGCCGGCTTGGTTCCTAGCCGAACTCCATCCCTACCCCGGGAGCGGGCCGAGGGGCGCTCGGAGCGCGACAAGGCTAGCACCAGAGCCACGCCCGGGTCTGCTCGGAACGTGCCGGCTACCGGCTACCGCTTCCCCAGACCGTGGAGGCCGCGCACAAAGCAGCGGAAATCCAGCCAGCCCAGACCCGAGATGGAGCCGCGAGCCCAAGTCTAGGACTGCGACCCCGGACCGGGCTTAGAAACTGGGGATGAAATGAAATTGTGACGAGTGTTATAGCAGCGCCAACAGGCCCAGGAACTTCCAAATATAACCATTCACTAAAAGCAGTCCTTCTTCTGCGGGCAAGTCATCGTGGAACTGAGGCCTGACGACTGTGTTTTGTTTTTTTTAAAGACCAAGATGGGAAAAAGAAGGATAATGGCCAGAGTTTCTCGTCCTTATTTCCCCTTCCCCTTTGGGTCCTAAGAAATCCGTGTCCCGGCTCCCTTCCTAAACGAGCATTTAGACAGAAAAGGACAGTTGAGTAGCAAATATAAAGTTAAACATACTAAGAAGAAGAGATGGGATTGTGGGTTCTATTGTGTCTATATATTACTTTTATAGATTTTTTAAAAACCCTTAACCTTCTGCCTTAGAGTCAGTACTAAGAATTGGTTCTAAGCAGAAGAACTGTAAGAACTGGGTAATAGGGATTAAGTGACTTGCCCAGGATCACACAGCTGGGAAGTGTCTGAGGCCACTTTTGAACCCAGGACTTCCCGTCTCTAGGCCTGGCTCTCAATCCCCTGAGCCACCCAGCTGCCCTCTCACTTATCTGTTGATATATTGTTCCGCTCTCTACCCCAGCTGGGTCTGTTGAGAGCAGGGCCTGTTGCATTTTTGTCTTTGCGCACCCATGGCAAACTTGGAGAAGAAATGTTGGAGACCCGTTGGCTGGGCAGCATCCTACATGTTTAGAAGGGACAGCCCCATCATTGTAATGAGGAGTTTAATAAGTACTGAATAGTCCTCAGGATCCATTTCCTAAAGGAGCTACCTGGAGTACTTTGACAGAAGAAAGTAAGTCAAAAGAATTGGATTTGAAACCTGGTTCTGCCAGGACCCTGGGCAAATCTCTGGACCCCAATTTCCTCCTCTCTAAAAAGAGGGGTTTAGATGCATTGATTTCCAAGGCCCCTTCTAGAACTGGACATACTGCCAAATCACAATTGTAACCCATATAAAACAATACCCTTATCACGTAGTAGGCCTGTGTTTTTTCTTCTTCTCCTTCAGGAGGCATCATGACCACTGTAAGAAGTTCATATCTGTTCTTCAGTTTTTCTATCTGACTTAGTCGGTCGTGAAATTCAGCACTGATTTGAAGAGATAAAAAAAATGGTGGTGCTGAAAATGATCTTAAACATTTGTTTTATCTACAAAAGTACTGTGATTTACTAAGAAAAGCACAGAGGATCAGCATTTAATTGTGACAATCAATAGCTCTAATAAAATAGCAAGGTACAGAAGAGATACATTAAAATTTTCAATATTCTACATACATAATAAAATTCAAAAGGAAAGTGGTTAAAATGAATACAGAATGCTCAAAACATTTAAGAGTCAATCTATCAAGACACACTCAAAACTTTTTAACACAATTATAAAAATATTCTTTGAAGAAATAATGGCAAATCAATGAAGGAATATCCATTGCTCATGGTTGTGCTATACCAATATAATAAAAATGGTTTTATTACCTAAAATAATTACAGATTTATTGCTATACCAATCAAACTACCTCTAAGAGGGTCCTTTGTAGAGCTAGACAAAATTATAACAAAATTCATTTCAAGAGAAAAAGGCCTAGACTCTCAAGGAAAATATTTTTAAGGTAGGAATAAAAAAGGCATACTTTCAATCCTCAGATTATATTCCATAACTGTAATCATCAAAATTATTGATAAACAAGCTTTGGAAACAATCCATTTCAATAACTCATTTGATAAGTCAGATAAAATAAACCAATAATAATGCTAGTTAACATATTATAGCACTTTAAGGTTTGCAAAGTATTTATATATATATATATATATATATATATATATATATGCTTTGTTTCTTATAACAATCCTGTGAAAGAAGTACTATTATTGTCCCTGTTTTACAAATGAGGGAACAGGTTAAGACAGATAAAGTCCAAGGTGACACAGCTGGAGAGTATTACAGGAACTCCTGTCTTCTAAGTCTCCCTCTAGTACGATAGCCACCACTCTGCTTAGTTTCCTGGAAGAGAAGAACTTCCTATTTGACAAGAATTACTGAGAAAACTGCAAAGTAGTTTGGCAAAATTAAGTTTAGACAAGCATCTCACATTCTATGATAAATCTGCTCAAACTAGAGGTGCAAGCTGAATATTTGTGTACACACATGTGCATGTATCTGCACAGAACAAATTCAGAAGAGAACAAGATTAGGTACCTTTCACTACTATTGTTCAGAGAATTCTTAACCAATGACTGACAGCACGCAGATCAGAAAGGATTAAACAGATTGTTTCAGTTCCATGAAACTGAAGAGTTTGTATACAACTAGAACAAGAAAGGAAATTGTTGAATGGGAAAATATTTTTGCATCCAATATTGCTGATGAGATGTATGTTGTGCTTCAAAAGTGTTTACAAGAGAACTGAGAAACAGGAAGCTAGATAGAAAGCCAGTATATGTGGGGCTCCACCCGGTCAAAAAGAAATGGCATATGGCATCCACTTACCTGGGGGAACAGTTTTATCCCCCTGGAAGTTGCTGAAGTCTGAACCAGTGAAAAGTTAATTCCCCAACTTGGAAGAATGCTGAGACAAGTTCATTTGGTACCTGCTGAACATCTCAAACAGGATGTTGCCTTAACCTCAACATGCCCCAAAATGAACTCATTTTCTTCCTCCTAATCCTACCTCTCTTTCTATTTTCCCTATTATCATGAAGGGCATCATTCTCCTTAGATCCCCCAGGTTTGAGACCTAACTGTCGTCTTCATGTCCTTGCTCATTCTCAGCCCACCCCCATATCTGCATAGCCAGTGTGTGGCTAAGGACTGCTATTTCTGTATCTTTCCTCTAGATGCCCATGTCTCCTCTGATACTGCTATCCCACTAGCACAGGCTTTTGTCACCTGGACCATTGCAAGAGCTTCTTGTTCAGTCTTCTCATCTTCCCCTACCCTAGTCCATCATATATTCAGGTCTCAAAATGCTCTTCCTGGAGATGAGTCTGACCACTTCACCCCACTATTCAAAAAACTGAAGTGGTTTCCTATTGCCTCCAAAATCAAATAATAAAACCTCTGGTATTAAAAGCCTTTGGAATCTGTCACCTCCCTACTTTTTCAGTCTTCTTATACCTCCCTCCCTTTCACATATCCTGTGTCCCAGTAACACTGGGCTCCTGTTCCTCAGTCAAAAATTCCATCCCCCAATTCCTGACATTTTCACTGGCCATCACATATCCCTGGAATTCCCTCCCTCATCTCTGATTCTTAGTTTCCTGGTTACCTGCAAATCTCAGGTAAAATCTCACCTTCTGCAAAAAGATTTTCCTGACCCCCATTAATACAAGTGCCTTCTTCATTTAGCCCGAGGGTTGTAGTTGTCTATAAATAAGGGGTGCTTCTGTAAGCTGGGGCTTTTTGTCTTTGGGACTTTTTGTCTGGGGCTTTTTGGCTTTTTTACTTTGGGAACTTGTAACTTTGGGGCCCTGCTTTTTCCTTTCTCTCTGCCACTCAATAAGCATTTCATTTTGGAAATGGCTTCCCGGGTTTCTTGAATAGTGGCTAGAGAGGGTAAACCTTGAAATCCTCAAGGTCCTCTCAATTTCCACCCCATACAACACTGATATCTAACAAGCAGAATTATGATGCAGAGACATGAGTGATTACCTGATGCTCTGTCGTTCTTGGTCAACATATCTGATCTGTGATAAAAGCATCGCCTTGTGAACCTTGATTTCTTCAGTTCGCTCTTCCATCGCAGTATATAATTGCTGCTTTCGTTTCTCCAGGGAAAGGACTTCATCTGCTTTGGCGTGAAGCAGTTCTCGGATCCTTTTCACTTCTAGCTTCTGAAGATTGTCTTCAATCAACAAGTCCTACCCAAAGAGCAGTATTGAAAATTAAAGTCATTGAACATCAAAGACATTTTCCCCCCTTTGTCTTGCCCAGAAAAGTAGAACAAGGGATGATCTCTTCAAGAAAATGTTATTGCTACAATGAATATAAATTTCAGTCTTTCCTAATACACAAAAGTAGGAAAATAATCTTCCTAAAAACATTTTGTAGCTGTACCATTTTGCTAGTCTAACAAACACCTTATAGGAACTTCTACTTAACAAAAAATGATTAGTAAAAATCAGCCAAAAAGCGCAGAGAAGAGGACATAAGGAAGTTCAGGAAGAAACACAGACAAGCAAGACAGCTTTGAAAGTTATATGTTAAACAACCAAAACCTTACTTCTACTGTAGCATTTGGATTGTTACCCGTTTTGTGACTTTGGCTTTCTGTAATTCTTTTTCTGATCGTTCAATGAAAAGGTTGAGTTCACTTATTTTGTTCAAAAGATCATCTTTTTCTCCTCCAGTTTTATATGCTGACTTCTTGAGAAAATAGAGGTCATTCTAATAAGAGAAAGGAAAGAAAAAGAGATTCCAATGACTTCTCTGTTGTGGAAAAAAAATTAATCTCATATATATTACAAATTTCTAATTATCATTTTCTCAGATCTTATCAATAGTCTGTCTTCCCTTTATTGTTCCAAAGAGAAAAATGACTGCTACTGCTCTCATCTAGATTAACAAATGTTTACCCTTCCTACTCAATGATGATAGGGAAGTCTTAAATTTATTTTCAGCCTGGATTTCCTTATTAGTAAACGGAGAGAATTGGACTAGATGACTAAGATAAATCTCTTTGAGCTTTAAAAGTCTTTCATTAGAACTCTTATCCAGGGAGAAGCTAGGTGGCTCAGTGGTTTGAGTGCCAGGCCAAGAGAGAGGAGGTTCTGAATACAAATCTGGCCTCACACACTTCGTAGCTGTGTGATCCTGGGCAAATTACCTAACCTCTCCATTGCCTAGCCCTTACCACTCTTCTGCCTTGGAACCAATACACAGATTTGATTAAAAGATAGAAGGTAAATGTTTAAAAAAAAAAAAAAGAGCTCTCATCCATAAATTTGCCAACCAATTCTGGAACTAAATGAAATTACTGTTCAACTCAGAGAACATATTGACATTCAAGTTGAATGTAAGATCAATAGTTTGTTATGGTAGTGGTTTAATATCTAGGATCACCTCTAATTTAAACTGTTTAGTTGATTTAAAATCAAACACCACCCTCCTCCTAAAAATGGGCTTTAGGGGGAAGGGGGCAGGAACACAATTTATTCAGAATAATGCTTAGATTCATTTAATGAGAAAATAAGTATAATTTATTCCAACTTTTGGCTCTCTGAGTGGTTTACTTCAAGCTGCTCCTGTTGCAAGCCATCTGGCATTTAAGCTACTAACATATACACTGACCCTATGACTGGTGAGAAAAAAAAATACTAGGAAATGACCCTTTTTTCCAAGATTTCACAAAAAGTTCCTTCTTGCCCCATCTGTCCCATGTATTCTAATTTGGGCAATCCATCTCACTTGCTTCATTCCACACCTTTTTAGACTCAAGGCCCACTTCTGTGAGTTTTTTCCAGCTTCATCTTGTGCCCACTCTGACCACTGTTGGCTCCCATTCAACCCTCCATATCTGTTCTCCATTTTCTATTTAATTGGTTAGGATTCAGGGACTGTGACAATAAGTGATTCCAGCTCTGCCTTGCCTCCACTGTCTTCTTTCTGCCTTGAACTGATCTCCTGCATCTCTTTTATTGAGAATCTGCATCTCCCAGGGCTGATTCTCCAAGTCTGTGTTCTTCATTTCTTTCTTTTTCCTAGCAGCAGGACCAAAGGCTTCGGCACAAGACAGAGGGGACCATGACTTTTCTCCATAAGGGTCTGATTCTACGTGCGTCTCTACTAATTGAAGTTCTTTGACCTTCTTTGTTGGTCTGGTAAAACCTATGGCCCATTCTCAGAATAATGTTTTTAAATGCCTAAAATACATAGGTTTACAAAGGAAACCAATGATGCCAAAATACAATTATAAAAAAAAATTTAATATATTCACCATGGAGCAGCTAGATGACTCAGTAGATTGAGAGGTAGGCCTAGAGATGGGCAGTTTGGTGTTCAAATCTGGCCTCAGACACTTCCTAGCTGTGTGGCCTTAAGCAAATCACTTAACCCCTAATCCCTAGACCTTATTACTCTTCTGCCTTGGAACAAATACACAATATTGATTCTAAGATGGAAGATAAGGGTTTAAATTTTTAAAAAGATATTCATAGGGGCCACTGGTGGCTCAATGGATAGAAAGTCAGGTCTGGAGATGGGAGATCCTGGGTTTAAATCTGGTCTCAGACACTTCCTAGCTGTGTCACCCTGGGCAAGTCACTTGACCCATTTCCCTAGTCCTTACTACCCTTCTGCCTTGGAACCAATAGTTAGGATAGATTCTAAGGCAGAAGGTAAGGGTTTAAAAAGATTTTTAATATATTCACAGACTTTAGGTTAAAAATCTCTTCCTCTAATTTTTTTCCAGTTCAGAAAAAGAGATAATTCTCTACTCTAAGACATGAATTTTTAGTATGATGACAAATCTAAACATATCAATGAATATTTTTTATGAAATATTAGCTCCTCCTTAAGGATAAGACGTTTATCAGTGAGGAGAGAACTTAATTTTAGGTTAACTCACAATCTTTTTTTAAAGTGCTGGTTCTTTTCTTTGACTCTACTACATTTTGATTGGCAGGAGAAGGGATAGAACTACCACAAGTCCTGTGAGAGATGAAAATGTACAAGAAAGCCAAAGGGGCAAAAATGGTTTGGTCAGAACCAGTTTTGTTCCTTAGAAGGATCACCAGGAATGAGCAGCTGAGATCAGGATCAGAAACCCCTTATGTGTAAAAGAGTGCCATCTCATTTATTGTCCCCCAGGCTAGCTTCACCCACCCATTTGGGGTCACGCAAGTTATTTAGCAGCAAGATGTCCACAAAAAATGCTCCAAGATTTTGGAACCTTTAGGAAAAGATTTTTCATTTCTAAACTATTGTATCTTCAAAAACATCTAAAAGGGCAGCCCTATTCTGCCTTCTGCGATGATGCTCCGAAGGTTCTGTGGATCTTGCTGTTCAAGCCAACTGAATATCCCAATATCAATCCCTCACTCAACAGTATTCTTTCTAAGCAATTCTTGATTTCTCTGCCAGAGAAAGAGCTACAAGTAGATTTAAAGAAGGACAATCTCTAATATATATGTGAGTGAATCAGAAAATAGTTTTTATCATATTCTTCTAGCAGCAATAGAAGAGAATCATAAGTGCTAATCACTAAAAGTATTGTCAGTCACAACTGGCACTATATTTCACAAGTGAATGAGTCAGTTGCTTAATCTGAGGCTTAAAATAAACTAGTAATTCGCTACAATTTATCATAAACTTTTCATAACATAAAAGCAGTTTTGGTTATTACATCAAGTTTCTTGATTTGGCTTTCCAACAGCTCCGATGTTTCCTTTTTCTCATCAAAAATGATTTTAAGGTCAGCAAGTCTCGTTTCAAGGTCTAGCTTTTCTTCCACGTTAAGTTCTCCCTGGAGTCGTGACATTCGCCTCTCTATTTGTTGAATATAAAAATCCTGTTTGGAATAGTAAAAATCAATAAATAAACAATTACAACTACTTATTTGAAGTTTAGAAAAACTGTAAACATTCTGGGGGTTTGGGCTTCGGGGAGGTCATTTAATCCTGATATGCTAGTGTAAAAGCTGGTTCCATGATCTTTCTCTTGGGGCAAGTATTAATGAGCTGCCTTCAGGGATGAGGCTGTGTTCTAGGGAGTAATTGTCTCCCAGCAAGATGAAGCACTAAGCAGAGACTGGGACCGGCAGGAGACACTGATAAAAAGGGAGGACACTTACAAGGGGAAGGAGCCAAAGGATGCTCACAAAAGCCCCATGAGTAGTACAGGGATTGGTGCATGTCCTTTTCTAGCACTACCTGAGGGATCAAATACATCCAAAAGCTGAAGGAAAGGATGGGTATTCGATATTAACATAGAGCACATAAACATAATTAAGAAAAGTTACATACATAGAATATAAATGAAAAAATGATTATATTTAACCTCCAGCCCTAGAAAATATAGCTACCTCACCATAGTCTCATGATGAAAAAAGAAAACACACGAGACTTAAAGAAGTCTTTTGAACCTCTGACCCAGCATATATCATGCAAAGAAATATACATGTATATGTACATATATGTATGTGCACATACATATAAAATAAATCTCTAAATGGCAATAAGGTGAAAGGGACCCAGGAAGCCTTGGCCGAAGTAGGAAAGGGATAACTCTTGACTAGTTGCTTGACTAGGCCTCCTTTACTACCACTCTCTAGGCCCAGACTTAGTTTCTGGCTTATTTAGAGCCATGAACCCTGCTTTGGTTTTGGGGATAGACAGGTGATGTAGACAAGCTACCTATGATCATTTATTGCTCTCAAGAGGGTTCAGGGATAGACAAAGAAAAGGAGCTCACTGCGATTAAATGCAAGTATAAAGAGATTACTAGTTACTGTCACACTACAGAGAAGGCACTTGTTAATATACATTAATGTAAATAATGGATGCAAATGAGAGACATCTTGGCATACTTGACAGAGCCAGCCTTGAGGACAGAAAGACCTGGATTCAAGGTCTACCCCCGCTGCCTTTGAAAAAGAGATCTTACTCTTTGACTAGAAAAAGCTGAATCTCCTCTCTCCTCTTCTGTGAATAGTTGAGTTTGAGGGGAACTAGACTTCTTCAGAATCCTTGATCTTACCTGAAATTGTGCTTCCAGCATCTGTCTGCTCCACTGATGAGTGGGGACCTTCAGTGCCCTGAATCCACAATTGGTGCTTTCTTGATGTAAAGAATGTTCTGACTATCACCACTCTCATAAAAACTAGCATGGTTGATGTTTGCAGGGGTTGCATGGTACACGTACCTGATTATACATGATCTCTTGCTGCTTCAGGGTTTCTAAATCAAGTTTGTATAACCTGCGGTTGAGGTTCTTTATGGTGGAACGGGTTCCATCGATTTCTGATAAAACAGATCTCTCCTCTTGTGCGGCAATTTGTAATTTCTTAACAGTCTTGAAAAGCACTTCCTTTATTCGACTCAAATGATCTTCCACATCCTGGGGATCAAAATCAAGTTAATTCACTGAATAATAGCAGCCTGAAATTCTTTATTTATAGAGATTCAGAGTCTCAAAATGGAGGCCAACTTCAGAAGCCCTTCTTAAGTGACTCAGTGTGACCCAATCCTATGACCTGCCAAGGTGGTCTACAATGCCTAAATTCCTTGTGAGGCTGACTGTTTGAAATAGAGACGAAATGCTTCCTCTTGAATACAAAGGATCATAAGATTGGAGTCCAACTCCCTCCTTTTGCAATTTTAAAAAATGAGGCATCCTTATCAGATTTCCAAGTGTCACAAAGCTAGGAGGGATGGCTAACTTTGGATAACCAAGTTAGGAGCCAAAAAAGATCTTGATATATTACAGCGTTGGGCTCAAACTAGTACAGTAAAACTCAATGGAGTAAAATGTAAGTCTTACACTTGGGTCCAAAAAAATAACTTCTCAAGAACAAGGAGGAAGATATAGGCTAGAAAGCAGTTTATATGAAAAAGATCTAGTGGTTTGAGTACATTGCAAGCAGATGAATCGTGAATGTGATCCAATCACCAAAAAAGAGATTAAAAAATTCAATTATGATAAAAGGATGGTCCAGCACAGTGTTCAGCACAGGGCCTGGTACACAGCAGTGTTAGTGCTGATGGTTAATGCTTATGGGTTGGTTGGTTGACTAGGAAAGTGCGAGTTGGTCCTTCCCAGACTGGGCCACACCTGAAGTATCGGATTCAGCCATGAATACCACATTTTCAGAAGGATACCGAAAAATCAGATAGTTTTCAGTGGAGGGCAGCTAGGGCAGTAAAGAGCCTTGAGTTTATGTACTAATTGTTGGTCAAAGGAATTGGAAATATTTAGCCTGGAGAAGAGATAATGTAGGAAGGACATGATGATCCCGTTTAACTTCATGAAGGGTTGTCACAGAAGGGCTAGATCTGTGCTGTTTGGGCCTGGAACAAAGAATTAGAAGCAATGTCTAGAAGCTGCAAAAATAAAATAAAAAATTAGAGCTGATGTAAGAAAGAACTTCCCAATGAAACCATCACCTCTCCAGAAGTGGGATGGCTCTTCCTTTGGGTAGTGGAGTCCCTCACTTTAGCTCTTAAGCAAAGGCTATACCATTATTTGTAGGATCTGCTGGAGTAGGGGTGTGGAGTGTCTTGGATGATGAAGCCAACAGCTTAGATGGACAGGAGAGTAAAAGGCGGGACCAAGGGAAGATGGCCAGAGAAATGCCAGTGTGACGCACATAGTCTACAGCTCCCTAAAGAGGTCACCTTGGGAACCACTTGAGAAGCATGAGGTCTCAGAGATAACAACAGGGCAAAGCCATAGTCAAGTGACACAGGGATGAATTCTGGCCCAGAGAAGGAGCTCCTGGACTCCCCTGGAGTTGAATTCTAGGTTCTGTAACTAAGAATTAATTAGACCTCAAAGACCTAATTCAACTGTCTCAGTTCAAAGACAAAGAGACACTAAGTCTAGATGCTTTCCGGCTCACTCTCATAATGCCCTCACTTCCCAATCCTATGCAGTCTGGCTTCTGACCTAGCCATAAGCCTGAAACTTTTTCTCAAAGGTAAGATCTCTTCCCTGCTAAACAAAATTACAAAATCAATATAATTCCTTTTTGCCATCCTAGTCTCCTTGAAATATCTACAGTTTCTGACCCCTCCTGACCATTTTCCTCCCACTTCTTCCTTGTGGAGAGTCTCTCCTTTGCCTTCCATAAAACTACCCTCCTATGGTGATTCTCTTCCCTGTGTCTGGTCACTCCTCAGTGTCTGTCATTCATCTTCCACTCCCTAAATGGGTGTCCACCACCGCTCATTCCTGATAAGTCATCAAAGGATATGAACAAATTTTTCTCAAAGAAAAATTTCAGACTATTAGCTCTATGAAAGATGCTCCAGATCACTGAGAAAATTTTATCAAGACCATCTTGCAGCCTACACATAAAATGAAACAAAAGTAAACATTGCAAGATTTCAAAGAACCAGCATGGCTGTGCTCTGATGAGAAGACCTCCGGCCCATCCTCTGCAGAAGTATTATAAACAATTGCACATATTTTCAGGCTTCTTAATGCTGATCTTTTTATCTTCATTTTTCTTTTCTTTGTCTTTAAAAATAATATGTATTGGGACAACTATGTGGTTCAGTGGATAGAGAGCCAGGTCTGGAGATGGGAAGTCCTGGGTACAAATCTGACCTCAGACATTTCCTAGCTGTGTGACCCAAGCAAGTCACTTAACCCTAATTACTCAGGCCTTGTCACTCTACTGCCTTAGAACCAATAAAGAAGATAAGGGTTTAAAGGAAAAAAAAGTAGCATTTGTTGTATGATATGGCTTTCTGGGAAGGATAATGGAGGGGACACTGGGAGAAACTATAGCAGGTATTTAAAAAAAAAAAAGGTTAAAAAAAGATGCTAGGCTAGAAAACTGTCTAAAGGGGTTTCCTAGGAATCGAGAAGAAAACCTAGCACACAGCTAAACAGTTTGACTCAATTAGGAAGCACAGTCCTTTCTCTGAGACTGAAGGAAAGTCAAGAGCATAATTTAAGACAAAACAAAGACCCAGAACAGTCAAAGTGGAGGATGATTAGGACCCAGCATCAAGCCCAGGAGGGCTCAAGGAAGGACTCTTTGTCACATGATTTTTGCAAAACAAATGAACATATTCTGGATGCCAGAGAATTCTGTTTTCCATGGTATAGAGGTCTGTATTTCGTGTTAAGTCAAGTCACATGATTAAAGTCAGTGGTTTGCTGGTAAATATATACCGACTGCCTCTAAAAAACAATTAATAATAAATGCATATGCAATACACTTTCAAGATTAATCAACAATGTTAACATTCCCCATCACCAAACAATCAATTAAACCCTCATTTCTACAATTTGCTGATTTCTGAGATCCAGAAACTCACATTGAAAATCTCAAAGTTGGCTTGAGCTCACCCTGTTGGGAAGATCCAAAGTATCCAAGTAGAAATACCACACTAAGAGTTGGTTCCATTTTCCAACCCAGGAGGATGCCATTTTCTGCCTTTGCTGAAGGTTCGCAAATGCCTTGTCCCATGATGAAGAGACAGGGTTAGGGGAAGTGTTCATCAAAGATTATCTGCCAAGAAGCATGGGCAGGCACAGTCAGCCCCACTGGATGCACAAATGGGCTGAGAAGGAGGGCCAGGCAGGGTCCTGGGAGTAGACTGCAAGGGAGGCTTTGAAATGCCTTCCTGGGATGGCCTGAATTCTGGGCAATGCCCCCTACCCCAAGAAACCATCCAGCGGAGCAGCTAGGTGGCTCAGTGGATTGATAGCCAGGCCAAGAGACGAGAGGTCCTGGGTTCAAATTTGACCTCAGACACTTCCTAGCTGTGGGACCCTGGGCAAGTCACTTAACCCCCATTGCTTAGTCCTTACTGCTTTTCTGCCTTAGAACCAATAAACAGAAGTGATTCTAAGACAGAAGGGATTAAAAAAAAAAAAAAAAGAAACCATCCAGGTACCATTTTGCCTAAGCATAGCAGGGTGGGTGTGCTAAGTACCTTCTGAATGTTCTACTTAATTCTGATTCTGATACTATGATTTATTCCCTACTGCTTTTTTTAAAATAAAAAGTAAAACCTCCAGTAAACTTTACCTTGACAGCCTTTTCCTCATCTCTTAGCATCGTTTCCATTTTGATAGCTTTATCTTCTGAACTCATAGTTTTGTCAGTGAGATCCTTTAGTTTTTCAGTGAGCATCCGATTATGTTCTTGAGTGGAATGTAGCCTAAACACATCATTCAAAGAAAGATCATCAGAAAAACTAAGAAACAAATTGTTCAGAAGAGCCACTGAGGGCGGCTTCTTCCGACTAGAGAACCGCTGTGCTCTGAAATGGATTCAAATAGCATTAACCCAATTAATTTTTCTATCAACTAATAACAGATTAGGTGGGAAAAGTTTATGAACTTTTAAAATAATTTGGCATCTGACACTTAGGAATTGTAAAAAATATCATAGTTATGGAGAAATTAAATACTGCCATTTGCTAGATGTCATCTCTAATTCTTTTTGTTTGTTTTTCAAAAAGGCGTTTCTGGTTATTACTAAAAGGAATACTATAGAAATAGGAATTGAGTGATAATACATGTATAACCAAGTAGAATTGCTTGTTGGCTCCAAGGGTGGGGGGGGGGGGGAGAAAAGGGGAGGGAAAGTACATGAATCACGTAACCATGAAAAAATACTAAAATAAAAATTTCTTTTAAAAAGGCTTTCCTTACGTATCAGTCTTTTCTTGAATTCTTTTCTTCAGACTCGTCACCTCCCTCCTAATGGCTTCCAGGTCATGTGAAGTTCTAGTCACTGTGGCTTTGAGAGTGTCCAGCTGAGGGTTAGGTAGCAAAGGAAAGAGACATTTTAACTCAAGAGCTTACACGGAAATGTTTCCCACCATTTCTGGGAGGTTCCATTGCTCTTCATGATGATGATTTATCTTGAGGCCACCCCAGAAGTACGATATATTGTATACTATAATTGATCAATATAATGATATAGTGTTTGCTATTGTATCAGTTGAAGAAAAGTCCACAAATTTAGACCATTATCCTGTGACCACTCACATGATACACATTCCAATATTCTCTCTCATGAAAAAGAAAATACAAATAAATAATAAATGAAGAAATGAAAGATGCTTGCTTGTGCCTATCAAAATCACAAGGATAATGATGCCAAATGCATTGATTGAACTATAAGAACATGAAGGCTTTTATAAACTGATAGTAGCTTTGCAAATTGCTTCAATCTTTTTATAAAACAGTCCTCCAAGATATGAATCACTCTATAATTCCATTATTTGGAATAGATCTCAAGGAAATCATTCAAAAAAATACTCGAAAAATATTTATAGCTGTATTACTTGGAGAAGAAAAACGGAAAGAATCTCAATGCCTAATAGGTAACAATTGAACAACCTATACCATATCAAAGAAACAAAGTTAATTTCATTAAAAATGGCAAAGGTGAAGAATATAAAGAAATGTGTTAAATATGAAATGATAGAAGTTTAAAACCAGAACTAGAAAAACATCGTTACCTACAACTAAAACATAGTCTTTTACACATATGGCTAAGTATCATAGAAGAATTTAGGAGTTACTAAGTTGTTACTGTTATTTATGTTTAAACATTTTTTGGTTCTAAAAATTTTTGACTATACTTTTCAATTGGTTTTTGTTTTATGCTAAGTATCTAGAGTATATTATAAAATACAAGACAAACCCCAAATCATATTTGGGAAAAGGTCAATCAATTATATGTTCTTTTCCCTAACAGACTAGCATTTTCAACACTGTCTTTCATATTTTATTAAATCCTGACTAAAAATGTGGGGAGTTTATCCAAAATTGGAAGCAATGTGGTATTTTTAAGTGGTCTCTGAGAACACCGTTTAGAAATTACTTATAAATAAAGATCTTCTTAATGAAAGTCCAAAATTGTGAAGCCTCCTGACACTCAAGTCATTTTGGCCTCTGTATCCACTAGTTTTGCACAGGACAGAGGTGGCTCCTAGCCAGGCTAAGGCATCTGACCCAGGCAGGAACTTTGATTCCATTAAGAAAGAAAGAAGAGAGGTAGGAAGCCCTTGAATCAAGGGCTCACTGGTTTTTTTGACCATATCTTGTACCCCCAACACACACACACACACACACACACACACACACACACATACATACATACACACACACACACATACACACACAAAACACACATATATCTCCAAGTACCTCATCCTGGAGCTGTGCTCGACTGGCATCACAACTTTGATACTCTAGTCGAAGTTTCAAAGCTTTACGATCAGCGAGTGTGATTTTCTTCTCATACTCTGCATTGTTTTCAACCTCATTCTCCAAGAATTTGATCTTTTCCTTAATTATGTTTTCTTTGGCTCTTAAGTCCTGCTTTACTGTTGCCAATGTCTGGCAAATAAAAATGCATAATTTTAGTAAGAGATATTGAAAAATAAATCATATTTTCATCTTTTGCTGAGTTGTTTGGGTTTTTTCTGAAATTTCCTTTAAGAAAAAATTCTGCCAAAAAAGTCCTTAAAGGGGGCAAAGCTGGATATCTCAGTGGATTGAGAGACAGGCCTAGATACAGGAGGTCCGAGGTTCAAAATATGGCCTCAGATATTTCCTGGCTGTGTGATCCTGAGCAAGTCACTTAATCCCCATTGCCTAGCCCTTACCATTCTTCTGCCTTGGAAGCAATACATAGTACTGATTCTAAGGTGGGAGGTAAGGGTTTAAAAAAATCCTCAAAGTATCAAAGAAAAATTATTTTTAAAATGCAAAAATGTTATTCTCCCATTAATAAAATACAAAATCTGAATCTCAGGTTTGAAGAACTCTTTTAAGCTTACCCCAAAGTTGGACATCACACTTTTTGTTTGAAGATTTCCCATGAGAAGAAACCTCTTCCCCCAATCTCTTCCAGTCTCCACTCCTGTGGCAACCTTTTCCACTTCTTAACAGTTCTCATTCATAGAAGTCTTTCCTTCCCTCAAGGGGAAGGCAATGAATTAATTAATTTTAAAGCATTTATTATTGACTATATTCCAAATACTAAATTCTAGGGGGAAAATACAAGCAAGAAAAACCAATCAATGTCCTCAAGCAGCTTCCATTCTAATAGGGGAAGACAATACATACACAGAAAGGAATGGCCAGAGAGGAGTCTTATGGAAAGTGAAGTCAGAGAGATGGTGATTGATCTCATAGGGCCATTTTAGGAATAGTAGTATTGGTTTGATAACTGTTTCTAGAGGTAAAGTTAGAAAGTATGTTATGTGAAGGGGAAAGGCAAATAGGAAAGGAAGAAGGCATGGCATTGGATGGTCTGGAAGTGGTGTCAGTGGCCTGACACTAGCCAAGATAAGGTGAGTGCTCTTGAATCCTAGATCTGTTTCTTGGCAATTTTCACAATGGTCCAGGCTCTGCCTTCTGGGGCCAATAAAAACAAATCTTTCCCCTCTTTCCTATGACAGCTTTTCAAATCCTTAAAGGTGACCTTCATGTCTCCTTGTAGGTCTTCTCCTTTCCAGGCTAAACATTCCCATTTCCTTCCACTGCTCCAAGTGCCATCTTCTCAACCACTCCTTTACCAGCCTGCTCACCCTCCCACTGGTCGCCAGGCTATCATTCATATCATTCTCAAATGTTATGTCCAGAAGTGAATACAAGCTTCATGATGTGATCTGACCAGAGAGAAAATATTAAAACTCTCACCTTCCCAGGTAGGGTACCATGATTCTTCTTGCTGCCCAAGTCTTAATTAGCCCTCCTGGTGGCCCCACCATACTGCAGACTTGACATCGACTAAATTGCACCTCCCATTATAGGAAGTGAATTGTGAGGAATAACTTAGAATTCTGTGCTTTATATCATATGACTGGCATTAAAGAAGGATCTTTAGAGGGCAGCTAGGTGGCTCAGTGGATAGAGAGCCAGGCCTGGAGAAAAGAGGTCCTGGGTTCAAATCTAGCCTTCAATACTTTCTGTATCCTGTGTGACCCTGGGCAAGTCACCTAACCCCCATTGTCTAGCCCTTACGGCTCTTCTGCCTTAGAACCAATATATAGTATTGATTATAAGATGAAAATTAAGGGTTGAAAAAAAAAGGACCTTTATTTAATTTTTTATTATGCCCTTTCCAGTCCAAAGATCATACCCATTGGCAGAGAAAATAGAATCTACAGAAGGGCTAAGGTACTCTGACTTCTTGCTCAGTCTCTGGTGATTCATGCTCTTCTCCTTTTCCACCATCATTGAAGAAGTAGATAAAGGCCACACAGTACTGTGGGCTATTGTAGGCTGGTCTTTGCTTGTGAAGTGCCATGCCAAAGAATCCATCCCCAGGTGGCCAGCTCCCCGTTACATTGTGAGGACACACTGGAGTAGTACTTCGTGGAAGTTATCCCCACATACAGATTAGAACAAAATAAAACAAAGCCATCTGGTTGTCCTTGGCTTATCCAGTCTATCTCAGGTCATTCTGAGCTTTAGCCCTCCTGACACTTTTCTTTCAGATTCACCCCATGGTTTTGAACTCATCCTCTGTTAGGGCCTTTGGCTTCCATCCTTCAAATAGGTATTTTTAAAAATTGAAATTGGCTGGTGAGTTCCCAGTGCATCCACACTGGTTTCTTTATTCAGTCCTCTATTTCTCAACTTCTACCTCTGGGCTATTGCCTAAGCAGTGTCCTACTCTATGCTAGGATGAACTTTTTTCTTACCTGTGCCTCATAATCCTTAATTTCCTTCAAAATTCAATTCAAGCTCATCTCCTACCCAACACCTTTCCTGATCCCCACACCCCTTCCCAGCTGGTAGCACCTTCCTACCAAAATTATTCTGATTTTATTTCATACCGAAGTACCTATATGTATCTCTTCTCTCTAGCGACAGAACGCAAGCTTACTCTTTTAAGGTAGGGTTGTTTCATTTTTGTCTTTGAATCTCCTGATGCAGTGGCTAATATTAGGGAAGGTGAGGAAACAAGCATTTCTATAGCATCCATTACAAGCTAGGCACTGGGCTAATTATTTTACACCTATTATTTCATTTGTCCTCGCAACAGCTCTCCAACACAGTTGATGTTATTATCCCCATTTAAAAGGAGAGGAAACTGAGGCAGACAAAGATTAAATGATTTGCCCAGGGTCATACAGCTAGTCTCTGGGACTGTATTCAAACCGGTACTTCTCTAATAGGCAATTAATATATTCCTGCTTATTGGTCAATTTCTCTTTATAGGAATTATTTCTCTCTGTGCTTTCAGGATTCCAACCTCACAATGTTTGTGGTACTCTTAAAAACTTCTTTTTTAGATTTTTAGCCCTTGGAACTTCATGCTCTTTCTAGACCTCCCAAAATGCTCACCATCCCACAGCCCAGTGTTGGCCATAGAGTAAGCAAGCACTTAATGATTGCTCTTCAATTCGCTGTTTCCCCAAATCCAAGATGAATGTCAGACTGGTCTTGGCTTGCCCCTACTTCTCTATCACAAATTCAAAACTTAAGTGGTTCCTTTGCCTCTGGCTCCCATCATCTCCACCCCAACAATCAGTCTTCTCTCTCACTGGCAAGAATCAGATCCTTAATTCCCCAGTGGTTCTTCCAACCACTGAAGGATGAAATAATTATTGAGGCAAGTCGAGCAATAGTTGGCCTCTGCTTTGGGCTGAGAAAGTGAGGGTAAGTGACTAGGTAATTCTCCATACTGCTTTGTCTGGTGCTAGGCTTGTGACTTATTTCCTAAAGTCATTTATTTCCTTCTTCTGGGAGGTCTACTGGATGCTCCAGTATCACTTCTATTCTTAATTACATTGATCTTCAACCCAGTGGTCTCCACCAGCTCACCCAACCACCTTCCTTGCTCCTAGATTTCTTCCCACCAATATATTTTCTTAATATGCAAAATTCTATTCTGAGTTCCCCTTCTCTGTATCCTATTCTTTTTCGATCAGCTATGTTCTAGGCAAGAGTCTCACCTCTCCAACTTTCAGATTTCTAACTAGATATGTCATAGGCAAACAACAGATCCAAAACAATTTGTTATCTTTTCCCCTAAACCCACTCCTCTTCTGAAATCCCGCATTACTACTGATGATGCCACCAGTCACCCTGGCTTGAAATCTTCATATCACCCTTTTCTTCACTCTCGAACACCGTTTATGTCCAATCCTATACCATCTCTAAGCCAGTCCTCACATATGTCCCTTTTCTCCATTCGCAAAGCCACTACCCTAATTCAGATCCTCCTTACCGCACACCCAGACTATTGCAATAGCCTCCTACTTGGTCTCCCTTTCTTATGTCTTTCCCCTCTCCAATCTATCCTCCAAGTAATAAAGCAACAATCTGGCCGTGTTAGTACCCTATTCAATAAATTTCAGGAGTGCCCTCTTATCTGTTAGTCTTTTAAAGCTCTTCACAATCTGGCCCTTTCCTACCTCTCTAGACCTCCAAGTACTCCACCATTCTGCCATACTGGCCTACTTGCTAGATTTCACACAGGATGCTTCCTCTCTCACCTCAATGGCCTTACACTGGTTATCCCTCATGACTTTTTTTTTATTTATTTAAAAAAATTTAATTTTTTACCAATTACATGTAATAACAAATTTCTACTCGTTTTCCTAAGTTATATGAACAAAATGATCTCCCTCCCTCACTTCCCCCTCCCAGTGCTGGCAGGCATTTTGACTTGGGTTATATCATGCCCCTTTTTATCACAATGTCAGAATCCACGGCTTCCTTCCAACTCAGCTCAGCTACCATTATTGTCCATGAAGCCTTTCTTAATCTGCTTCCTCCTCCCACCCACCCCAGCTACTAGTGCCCTTCCTCCCACATGGCATTTATTTTGTGTATATTCTGTATCTACTTGGATATGTCCATGTCACTCGGCTACAAAGTAAGCTCCTAAAACAGAGGCATGGTTTCACTTTGTCTTTACATCTCCAGCATTTAGCACAATGCCCAATAAGCATTCCTCCTTTTATTAGCTGCTAGCTTCCCTTCATCTGCTCCATGCTCCCTGGGAGCCCATTTGGGGCTGCCATAAGAGTAGAGCAATGTGACTGCTCAGAGTGCTTCAATGGGCTGGGGGCCACCCACTGCCACCCCTCTGGGAAGATGGGAGAGCATAAGGCCTTACCTGCTCCTCCATCTTCCAGAACCCTGGCATTGCCCTATGACCTGCCAATGCACTTTTTAGGGTCCCAGGCCTTGCCACTCCCCCATATCAGTGAGCCCATAGTATTTCTAGGCTTTTCCCAATTAGAACATGCTCTTGAACATAGGAATGGTCTTGGTTTTTCTACTAGTATCCATAGCACTTGACACAGTGCTGGGTACACAGTAAGCACTGCTTTTCCCTTATTCATTCCTATTTGTAGCTTATATTACTTAACCCTTCTTTGGGCATTTCTGCATGGATATCTGAAGGGAGGCGTGGCTTTTATTGCTGGCTCTCCTCTTGGATTTTATCTCCTATGAATTTCAGAGTCTCCCTACTGTCATTCTACTGCCTTTGTTAGCCATTGAACCTAAGGTAGTTTATCTACCTTGATGCAAATACCTTGGCAGTTCCAGTACCAGGACCTCTATCACCCCCACCCCAGCTATGGCTTCTTTGAAATTTGTAAGATTGATTAGACAAATTCAATATGCTTCATTCCTTGTTAGGAGTCTCATTCCCATATTTTACTGAGGTCCCCAAATCCAAATCTCAGTATTAAGCACCATCTTCTAAACCAGTTATTTACTTCTCAAATCTTCCTCTTTCGAAGCATTTGCCTTCAATTGGCTGTAATGACAAAAATACTACCTATGCCCCTAAAGCCTTCAGTTTCTTGCCCAAGATTTCACAGTCACAAGCATTGAACACGGTTTGTAAATATCTTCTGGCATTATTATTTGTGCCCATGTGAATCACCAGAAATAAATATTAGTCATCCAGTCTGACAAGCCTTTGAAGGTTCTCCATCCAGTACTGGATACATGCTACAAGACAGACAGATCTCTATTGTTATCAGCATGACAAATGGCTGCCTTGGTTCCCAACCAACACCACTCAAATCTTCTCCTATTCTGCAGCACCTAAAGCTCCATATCCCCCTTCCTGGGAGCAAAAGCATCACTTCTTCCTGAGAGAGTACAGCTCCCTCCCCTTCTGGAGGTCTCTGACTTATTTCTTTTAATGTTCCTTTGCCCTTTGTCTCCAGGGAACATTTTTCCATCCTCCAGTTTCCTGACACAGGGCAGAACTCCACTCTAGCCTCTTTAGATCTGTTTTCTTCTTTGTTTTCCTGTTAAAGCTCTTTTGCTTTTTAAAGGAACATTTGAGTCTCTCTCATAACTGGCAGAGTGCAAAGGTGTTTCTTCAATCCCTCCACCTTCTCCTCTATGAAGGAGCCCAGCATGCACTTTGAAAAGAGAGACCAGTCAATTGGCCATGCACAAATAGAAACATTTTTATTCATCCTATAAAACCTCCCGGGGGTTTCCCTACTTAAAGGAAATTAAATCCTCAGTCCTTTGTTGTTCTTTTAAAATAAAATAAAGCAAAGAAAGGACAACTTTGACCAGTTTTATTAAAGAATACTTTTGTAAAGTTTACTTTTCCTTGGTCTGGTGGCATGTGCCTAAAGGATATCAGTAACCTGGATCAATGATAAAAATTTTGTGTACATATTCTATGATACTTTCCATATGTAGGATCTAATTCAATGTTATTGTTACTCTATTTGTTTTGGCCAATGGAGTGTAAGATTCGGTTCCTGATTTCCTTAAACCCATTTAGTTATTGGCTAGGAGGCCAATTTGTCTTTCTCTTAATTTTCTGGTCATTTTAAAGGTCTCCTTGTCATCCAATTTACATTTTCCACCTTTCAATCCCAGTTGAACTCTCAAGTTGATAGATTCTACTCCAGCATCATCTCTTCTGTGGCCACCATATTTTAGGCTTTTGTATAGAAGGACCCATCACCAGAAACATGTCACCTCACTAGCCAGGGAGCAAAGTTTCTATTGTCCTGTGTAATGGCTCCCCTGTAGAATAGCTGCAAGTCAATTGCTTGGGGGAATCTCTAGCTCCAGTCATCACTCTCCTGTCTTCTTAGCTGGTTTCTTCTTGTTAGCATGATCAATACCACACACAACTTCTTAAAGCCAGGCTCTGAATTGACCTGTTTCCCTTTGTATCCCTGCAGCAAATGTAAGCCCCACTGAGGGGAAGGCCTAGACCATTTTTGCCTTTATACATCAGAACCTAAGATAGTACTTAGCACAAAGGCCAGACTTTAGAAATTCACTGACCTGAAACTGAATCAACCAAAATAACTGAATCCATCTTAGAGATAATTTTCTAAATATTTCTTTTTGCAGTTTGAAGTAAATGAGTCAAATATTAGTAAAAGTGCAGGACTGAGCAAGTGATTTACCAAAGCACAGTGGTCGATGTCTCTATCTCGTTTTTGCATCTGCTCAATTGTGTTCTCCCACTGTTTAATGAGGTCCTTCCTCTCACCATGAACCCTTCGAAAATCTTGGGCTGCTTTATCCAGCTCAATCTGCAAAATATTACAACAAAAGCATACTTCTGAGGTCTAAGTCTTGTGATAAACAGTAGGCTCAAGTCAATGACGGTCAAGTCTACAAGTATTTGTGAAATGATAACTACAGGCCAGAAACTTGGCTGAGTGATACAAAAAAAAAAAAAAAGGGAAAAGGGCTCTGCCCTCAAGGAGAGGAGGAAGAGGAGAAGTAGGAACAGCAGCAGCAGCAGCACTCAAAGAGTACCCTCAAGTTTCCACACTCTCCAAAGAACTTTACAAATATTATTTCATCTGCCCCACCAGCCCCGGCAGCCCCCTTGGGGGCAGGAGTTCTCATGATGTGCACATTCCCACAGGGGAGACAGCTAGCAGGGCAGGTTATGGAGGGCTGCATCTCTAGCTTTACCAACCTGGGCAGACAGTGTCTCCGTCAATTCATCATCAAGTGCCTTCCGTTTTTCATTGCAATCGATCGTTAGTCTTTCTATCTGAAGCATTAGTCTCTGCACACACAAATATCAACAGTTAATTACTCACTGCCTAATAAACTGTTAGACCCTGAGTCCTATGACATTTATTCAGTATACAGAAAACTAAAAGATAGGTGGATAGCCTCACTCTAATGACTAAAATAATGATTAATCTGACTGTACACAGACTGCTGACTAAAGGAAATGATGTCCACATCAGTCATAATTCGTTTTCTATTCAAATAAAATGAGTTTCATTTTTGTTCATATTATTTGATGCTCACCTATTCTTTTCTCAAGAAAAAGCATTCAGGATCTATAGGTGAGAGTATTCTCTAGTCCAGTGATTCCCAAAGTGGGTGCCACCGCCCCCTGGTGGGTGCTACAGCTATCCAGGAGAGCGGTGATGGCCACAGGTGCATTTGGGGGCGGTGAATAACTGTAAAGGGGCGGTGATAGTATTTGACAGGGGCTGCTAAGTCATATTTTTTCTGGAAAGGGGGCGGTAGGCCAAAAAAGTTTGGGAACCACTGATCTAGTCTAAAGGCTTTGGACTCCTACATTTCTTACCGATAAACCAGATTTTCTTCTATTTTCACCATCTTCCCCAATATCCATCTATGCATTGATTTCCCCAAGTATTAGAATATATACTGTCTTAATTTGGACATCATGGAATTTCTCTACCTCCTCATATTCTGCAATGGTCCTTCTCAGAATCAGAATTTCTGGGTAGAAGGGACCTCAGCAACCATCTAGTCCAATATACTCTCAATAAAAAAAAAAAATAGGAGACAGCTGGATAGCTCAGTGGATTGAGATCCAGGTCTAGAGACAGAAGGTCCTGGGTTCAAATCTGGTCTCAGACACCTCCCAGCTGTGTGACCCTGGGTAAGTCACTTAACCCCCATTGCCTAGCCCTTACCACTCTTCTATCTTGAATCAATACATAGTATTGATTCTAAGGCAGAATGTAAGGGTTTAAAATAATAATAATAATAATCCACATTCTGAGATACCTAGCCAGACTTTGCTCCAAGACCTCCAAAGAAGGGGAATCCTAAAATCAACTCCATTGACACGTCTTCATTTGCTTCACCAAGGACAGCTTTGGAGTCTTCTCACTATTCATTCAGTTATTGGACAACAATCTCATACTTAGGGAACCAACACCTAAATTAATGCTCATGGACAAGCTAAAAACTATCCTATACCCTTAGTACTCTCAGCCTCCCTTCCCAACTTTACCACTATAGTGGCTCAAGACTGAGGTAATTTTTTATTTTTCTTTATTTCATAGCTTGTCATGGCCAAAGAATTCATCCTCAAGCAACTACCTTACTAGAGAAGGGTCACTGAGCTTAGGTTCGTAGGCTGGGCCTTGGAAAATAAACTTAGTCATGATTGTTAAATAAAGGGATTTAACCACAAAAGGGTTGTTTTGGTTGTTTCCACTATTATGTCCTTAATTTCCAATGTTGTTAATTTCCATTTTGGAGATTTTTTTAAAACAATTATTGCAGCTTCTTCAAGCTATTGTATTCTCAATTAAACCACCTATACAGTTAGACCAAGTTGGACAGTACTAATTTGCTTAAATTTTGAAAACAGTAAAATTGATAATACCTGAAAAACTGGTGGCAGTTGTGACTTCAAAACAGCAATGTTATATTTAAACAGATTGTAAACAAATATTGTGTTCATCAGGTGTTCACCAGTGAGAGAATCATTGATCATAAATTTATTATTAATTGATTCATCAATAAATTGACTTTTCATACCCAGAACTCTCAGAATTCATTTCTCCATCACAAGCTTAACAATGCCTTTTTATAATCACCCTGATTTTGCTGTCATCTTGTTGGGTGTACTTCTGGAGGGCAAACGCATCACTGTCTTTATGAGCAGACTCCTCTAGCCATGCCTCCAGAGCTTGTTGGTCCCAGTTCATCTGACATCTCAAACACTCCAGTTTTTGAGAAGATTGAAATATAGCGTTCTAATTCCAAAAAAAAACATGAAATGTGTTGATCATGTAAAGAAACTAAATGAAAAAGCTTTCAAAACAGCTTTACTTGGCTGTATGTATGTGCAAACATGGATTTACATATATCTAATATTGTATACTCTATATAGATATCTATATGATTTTTTAAAAACCTCTGGGAAAATTGGAAAGCAGTTTGGCAGAAAATCAGGCTCAGACTAACAACTTATAGTGCATTCCACAATGTAGAAATGGATACATGATAATAATATTAAAAATTATACTACTAAAAATAAGAAGAGACAGCTAATCATGGAAACTGAATTCTTAAACTAAACAAAGGATAAAAGCAATTACAAAAAATAACATGAATAATTTTCATTGCATGAAACTGAAAAGCTTGTGTACAGACAAAAAATTAATATACCTAGGATAATAAGGAATAGAAGTGGTAGAAGGAGAAAACATTTTTATATCAAATTTCTCTGATAAAAGTTTGGTATCCAAGACATATAAACAGTCATATGACTAATAGTCATGCCCCAAATTGTCAAAGGATATGAACAAACAGTTCTCAAAAGAATTGCAAAAAATTCACAATGATAAGAAAAAGGTCCAAATCACTAATAGTAAATCAGAATAATTCTGTGGCTTTATCTCAGACCCTAAAAATGATGGTAAAAACAGGAACGTTGAAGGGGTTGTGTAAAGATAAGCACACTAATACATTCTTGATAAAGCTATGAGATGGTACAACTATTTTGGAAAACAATTTGGAATTATGCAAATAAAGTGACAAATGTCCATATCTTTTGAACAAAAAACTCCATTACAAGGTTTGTGCCCCAAGGAATCTATCGATAAGAAAAAAGTCCCCCAATACTCTAAATATTTGTAGCATATTTTTTTTGTGATAGCTAAGAACTGGAAACAAAGTAGATATCCATCAGTTAGGGAATGGCTAAACAAATATTGTTACATGAATATAATGGAATAAGAAAAAAATAAGGGTAATAAATACAGAGAAGCCTGGAAAGATCTATATGAATTGATGCAGAGTGAAGTAAGCAGAGTCAAGAAAATAAAATATCCAAATAACTGCAACAATGTAAATGGGAAGAACAAACATACACCAACAAACAAAAGTAAATGTAAAAAAATGATAAATATCATGTGATACTTGAATGAAGAGCTTTGAGAAGACAGTCCCAATCTACCCCCTTTGTAGAAGTGGGAGGTCCCCACATTTGTACATATGTTAGGACTTTTTCATTGTATTGATCAGATTTGCTGATTTTTTTTCCTTTTCTGAAAATGCTATTTGTCATCTGAGATGGCTCTCAGAGAAGGAGAGGGGAAGAATACTTGGTTAACCTATGGTGCTGTAAGAAACAGAAAATATCAATAAAAACTTATTTTTAAAAAAGATAAAAGTTCAATAGAAAAAAGAAAAGAGATAAACAGCAGAGAGAGAGAAGATCCCTGCCTTCCTTCAGTGTATAATCTTCTACACTAATCTGTATAAATTTCAAAGAATGGTTTTTTGTCTTTGTGCCTACAAAAACAACTCACGAATACCACAAAACTGTCAACTCTTCTCCTTCCACTGTGAAAATGAGTCAATGCATTTTATTTGCAAAGATTAGAAAAGATTTTATCAGAAAGTTATCAGTAGCATAAAATATTAAATAAGATCAGGCCACATACTTCTATTTCAGATTTTCTTTCTCTGAATGCATTCATTTCATGTTCCATTCGGCGAATCTCATCCTTCACTCGTCCAATTTCTCTCAAGGCAATGGCCTTTAAGTGGTTTTCTGTCTCAATCTCATTCTTTTTGGCTCTGCAAAGAGACTGCAGAATAATATTTACAAGAGAGAAAAAACATTCCATTTTAATATCAAAATATCTCCCACAAAAAGGGAGCCTAAGAGACTTAAAAAAAAAAAAAAAAAAAAAAAAAAAAAGGTCTAAGCATTGCTAAACTATTTCTCATCCTTTTGAAATTGGTGCCAGGTCAGACTTGGTCATGATAGGATTCACTTAAACATGACCTAGTCAGGGATATGGTCATGGAATATTTTATCTTGGGGCAAAACCCAAAGAAAATATTGATGGCAATAGTTTCCCATTGCTATCTTGGTCAAGGAGCAGCATGCCCTAGTAGAGAAGGGATCAGCCTCAGAGTCAAGAGTTGGGTTCAAATCGCACCATTAACACATACTTGCTGGATGAACCAGATAAAGTCACCACCCTTCTCAGTGCCCCACACAGCTCCCTAGGGCAACAAGTTGCAGACTGGGTGACTATCTGCCTTGGGCTAGGGAGTTTCAGAAACTCCCTACATTAATGAAATCACAGGTCCAGACCAAAAACATTGGTCAAGAGCAAGCCAAAAGAATTTACCATAAAAATCAGGCTTTGAAATTCTGAGCCATATCTGATTGATTTAAATTGAGTTTCCCAGATCAGTATTTCCCATAACTCACTACTGAAAGATTCTCCTCAAAACAAAATAAAAAAGGAGTCTGACCAGATGCAATCATCTGGAAAAGAGGATAATGCTAATGGTGGAATTTTCCTGAATTCTGAGTTAATGACTCACAGACTCTAACCTGTAACACTTCCAAGTCAGTTATACCATCTCCACACCTAGCGTTTTAAATGCCCGTCCATCTGTAGCAACAGCTCAGACCTCTCTGGGCTTTCTGACCACTCCCCAAAGGCCTTGGGCACTAAACACAATTTTTATGATATTGGTTTGGTAAAGATTCTCAGGTTTCCTGATGATTCTCCTAAAACCTGACACCAGAACAAATCCCTGTGTTCTCTCACCTTCCATCTTGACCCTGGTATAGCCAGGAGCTGGGCTAAGGAATGTTCTTTCCTTGGGACCTCTCTTATCATCATGCCTACCCTGAAAACCCTGGGCTGTTCCAGGAGGTCTGGGTTCTGCTTCTCCCAGAATGGAAGGAGACACCCTCTATTTGGAAATAAAGGCCATACAAAAACAAACAACAAAGGAGTTATATGACTTACCCAGAGTCACCATAGCCAAGAAGTGTCTGAGGCAGGATCTGAACCTAGAACTTTCTAAACCCAAAGTTATCACTGCTAGGTACTATGTCATATTGCTGCTTTCCCTCTTCTACTGAGAATATTATAATAACAAGGGTAAGGAAAGAGAGAGAACTGGAGGCACCAGAGCATACTATCTCTTATTTGGTAGCACAGGACAGTGCCTGGGTTCAGATCTTCTGCTACTATCTGCAGAACCTTGTGCACATCACTGCCTCAGTGTGGGCTTCCATTCCTCATCTATAAAATGAGAAATTTGAACTAGATGACCTCGAAGGTCCTTTCCAGCTCCAAAGCCATGATCCAAACCCATCTATCAGTGCAGGCAGTTAGTCACTGATGCCCAGAGATGAAAAGGATAATGGGGGTGATGTAGTACAACTTTCTAACGAATGGGTTTGATTCCTGCCAAGTGGTAAAGATGGCCCCACCTCTGCTAAAGCAGAAGGCCCACAGGTCTGCCACGCTGACCTTTCTTGCCTCTAGTAAAATCCAGGGGCCTTCAGAACTAGTAGGATGTTACCATCTGTCTTCTTCACCATTAGGTTAAGGATTATTCAGCACTGTAAGATTGGATCACTGCTCTGCCAGCTCCATGTTCTTACCTGGGTGAACGAAAACTCCTGATTGACATTTTTTAAATGACTTTTCATAGCTTGAATTCTCTCCTCGTAGTCAGAGATCTGGTCCTGCAGGGTTGTTCTCTCATTGTGCATTCTCAGCAACTGTAAACAAAGGCCATGATCAGCAGGAACCCTATTTGCTCCATACAAGTACTCAAGGATTCCAATCTTAGTAAAAATCAAAAGTTCTTTTCTGCATATGCACCTGGACTTTGAAAATCCATTTTTTTTAAATTATAAAACACAATTTTGTCACTTTATGATAATGAGGGAGGAAATCAACATAGCAGAAAGTAGGATGGAAATCAATTTTAATATATTCACAGGAGTCAGAAGGTATATTTCAAAAATGTATTTTTCCCACTGAAAAACTGCACTCTCAAGACAAAATGATTCCCAAAAGAAACCAAACCAGGTCTTTAAATGATCAGAGTAAATCTAAGGGTGCCTCCAGCCACAGAGCAAACCCAGTCAATTCAAGTCCAAGTTTCCCCTTCCTGGTACTTCAAAACTAAGATTATTATTTGGTGGCAGTTGAAATAAAGCAGAAGAGGACAACCAAGCCTCCCCACCACAGTCCCCCACCCCCACTGCCCATAGCACACTAAAAATGTGGCTCTGAACCTATTCTGCATAGTTTTATAATCATGAATAACAAGTGATGAGGAAAGTATTTAAGGAGGGAAAGAGTTTGCATCATGTGATTTGTTTTTACAATTCTAGGTATATAACTGTACTTTTTAAAAAGTCCTCTCAACATCTCACCAAGTTTCCATTCAATCCTGGAGGAGCACTAAAAGAAAACTCTCTAGGACTCCAAGTTAGTGAAAAGTTACCAACTTGCCTTGGTAAATAAAGGGAATTTCCTCACTTAGTTCTCTATCAATAAAATGCCAAGTCCAGCCCATATCCTAAGCACATACAAATGTCTGCTGTCATGAGAGAGAATATAAACTTCTCCAGAGAATACTTTGTAGATCCTCAGAGTTTAATTCATTTTGTTTAGTTGTTTTCAGTCTTGTCTGACTTTCTGTGCCACTTTTTGGGGTTTTCTTGGCAGGGATACTGAAGTGGTTTGCCATTTTCTTTTCTACCTCACTTTACAGATGAGAAAACTGAGGCATAAGTGATTTGCCTAGGGTCACACAGCTAATAAGTGTCAGAGGCTGATTTGAACTCCCATACCCCCAATTCCAAGCCCAGCACTCCATCCACTACGCCACCTAGCTGCGCTAAATAAACAATACAAATTGCTACAAAACAATTTGCATAGCACTTTACATAGATTACTTCAATTGACTTGATCCTCACAACAACTCTTATAAATAGATGTTACTATTATCCCCACTTTATAGATGAGGAAACTGAGTCAAAGAGGTTAATAGAACTGACCAGGGGTACATAGCTGGGAATGTCTTAGACAGGATTTGAACCCCAAACTTCCTAAACCCAAGACCGTCTGTATGCTACTGATCCAATATTTAAAACACCAAAATAATGTGGGCAGAGGAAAAGGGAGAGCGTGGAGTGAAATGCATAGCACAGGCTTCAAGGCCAGGAAATATGGACACAGCTGCCACCCCATGCTGGCTATCCTGACCCTCAACTTCCTCCCTCCACTCTGACTCCTACCTCAGTCCCCCATCCCAGGAACCTGACCCTTCAAACCAGGATCTCCAACATTAACCCCCAATCCCCAAACCCAGGAGGTAGAACTTTGGTCCCCAGAATCCCTATCTCGAGCCCCTGACCCTTCAGTCCCAGGATCCCCAACCCTGTCTCTAGACCCATGACCCTAGCTCCACGGTCTCTGACCATGATTCTGGTCCCCTGACCACCATTCCAGATCTCACATCTCAGACCTTGACCCCAGACCCCTAACCTCAGCACTTCGACCCTTCAGCTCCACGACCTTCAGACCCCGGACTCCGGACCCTGACCCCCCCTCCTCCCCCCCGGTGCTAGATTTCAGACCCTAGCCCCAGGCCCCCTGATCCCCGACCCACTCAACCCAGCCCCTTGACCCCCAATCCCAGGATCCCAACCTAGACCCTTGGCCCCAGAACTCTTATGTCTAGCCTCCTGACCCTGAACCCAAGCCCCTTGGGTCCGGCCTCCGCCTGCTCTACGCCCCTGGCCCCAAGTCCCGGCTCACCTTATTTTCGAGCGCCTTGTTGTGGTCATTGGCCACTGGGATGGCAAAGCCATCCTCCCAGTGCAGCTCGGCCAAGAAATCCTGGCTCATGGTGGCAGCGGCAGCGGCGGCGACAAGTCCTAAAACTAGCTGATCAGACTCCTCAAGCTGGAGTCTGGCTCTCCCCAGCAGCCCTAGCAACCTCTCAGCGTCCTTGGTTACCAAACAGGAAGGGCCCGAGCCGGGAGGAAGGACTTCTGGCACGTTTGAGTCGTTTCCTCGGGCCGGAGGCCTGCGAGCGTCGAGCCTGATTGGCTAATCTGCTTACCGGCTCCGCCTCCCCACGTACTGGCGTCCGGCCCGCCCGCCCCCAAAGGATCCAAAACACCGATGTACCGGGCAGGGAGGGGCGGAGACGGACTCTCTGATTGGTACATCAGGGCAGCACGTGCAGCGTGGTGCACCAATGGCTGGCCCTATTAAGCGGCCAGAGCCTATTTTTAGAAACTGACTGTCCGTTGCCCTGGGAGTTGTCTCTCCCTTTGAGCCCCTGGAACCCTAAACTAGTGCGGGTCTCTTTGCAGCTGCCAACCTCCTTCCTATCCTTCTAACCTTCTCGCCCGCAGCCGACCTCCTCCTTCAGCCGAAACTGCCCCTTCCGAAACTTCTCGGGATCGTCTGGACGCCCAGTCTCAGCCCCCTCCCTTTGAACAGCCCGTTTGGGGCTGACCTTCCCCCCGACTCTGCTCAGCATGGGACGCCCGGCTTTTTCTCGACTTTCTGGGCTAATCACCCGCCTCCCCACAGGCTAGGGTCCTGCACACTGGCCTACCAGAAACTCATCTTCTTTCTCCATACCTTTGCCCTGCCCGTGCCCCATGCCTAAAATGCCGTTGTATTAACCCGGCTTCTTTTAAGACTCAGCTCCAGCGCCACATGCTGCAGGTACCCTTTGCCTGCCTCTTCCCCCCACTACTGCTTTCTCCTATAAGGTGCTTGTTGTATATATTTATATGATTGCATATTATCTCTGGCATGTAGTAAGCATTTATTCAATTTTTTTCATATTTAATTTTTTTTGCTAAAATCTTAATTGATTTATTGTGAATGCATTGATTCATTTGTATGTTTTATGGATGTGTGTAAATGCATATTGCTATAGGCGTTTATGTGTACATTGGACATCAGGCAATAAATATTAAGTACTGTTAACCCTTAAAAATCAGGTATCCGGTTCCCCTGAAAAACCAGAGAGCCATAGCATGCATGCTCAGCAACTTTGCTTATTGACTTTGAGGGAGAGAAAACAACACGAGTCGGGATTCAGGACAGAACTCAGCCCAGGAAGGAGAAGGTGACAGGTTTTATAATATTCTAAGAAAGAAAGGAGAAGGTCTCTGGAATTGGGCAACAAGGAAGAGACTTCTGCCTAGCAATAAGAAATATTCCTCAACAGCTTAATGTATACACCAGGACACATGGAAGAAGACAGAGTTGGAGTGATCCATAAGAACTCAGCGACTTTGGGGGGCTGGACTAAACCGTTGAACATTTTCAGGGCATTTACTGTCAGGGCACATACATAGTTTTATCATATTCTTCATCAAGATGGAGAAGTCAACTCAGCTACTTCCTAGCTGTGTGACCCTGGGCAAGTCACTTAACCTCCATTGCGACTTTTCTGCCTTGAAACTGATATACAGTATTGATTCTAAGGCGGAAGGTAAGGGTTTAAAAGAAAAAGTAGAAAAGAAAACCCAAAAATGGGGTCATGAAGAGTTGGACAAGACTGAATGACAATAACAATATTTTTATGTGTATGCATACTTGTATTTTGTACATTTATATAGTGTATATAACCAAACCACAGATAAAGGCAATCTCAAAAGATAAAACAGATTGTTTTTATAACATTAATTTTTGAATTTGAATTAACACACCAAGACAACTAGGACAAGAAGAGAAATCAGTGTTTGGGGGGAAAATATTTTTTCATCAAAGATTTTATCTAAGGATCTTATCTAAGATTCACAAATACCTAAGGAGTGCCATTCCTCCAAAAATAAGTGTTTAATGTATATGAACTAATGGTTCTCAAAAAAAAAAAAAAAACCCTGCAAATTCTTAACCACTTAAATTGCTCCAAATGTCTAATAATAAAAGAAATGCAAATCAAAACAACACTAAGATTTCCCCTTGCAGTGCAGAAAATTGGCAAAGATGAAAAAGAAATAATGCTGGAGAGACTGCTGAAAGTCTGAGAGTGCTAATACAATGTCAATGGGGCTATAAATTTGCTTAACCATTATGGAAAATAATTTAGATTTTTTTTAAAAACTAAAATGACAAACATCTCACTGCTAGGGATTTTCCTGAGGGAAGTCAAAGACAAAGATATAGCCACTCAAATATTGAGGACAGCACTTTACATGGTAATAAGGAACTGGAAATAAAGTCAGAGTTCACCCAGTGGAGAAGAGCTAAACAAATTCTGGCACATGACTTGTGGAATGTTATACAGACTAAGAAATGGCAAATCTGAAGAAATGAGCATGGGAAGGCCTGAACCAACGCAAAGTGAAGCAAGAAGAAACAGAAGAACTAATTACAATGACTACAAAAATATAAATAAAAAGAACAATAAAAAATTCTGAATGCTATATAATTATAATGACCCAGCTTGACTTTAGAAGAAAATTCAGAAAATGCACCTCCTCTTTTTTAAAAAAGTGGGAGACTCTGGGCATGGAATATTATATACACTGATAGACACACATGTAGTGGTTGATTTTGCTGAACTGTTTTCTCTCTTCCTCTTTAAATCTTTGTTATAAGGAATGGCTCTGGGCATAGGGGAAGGGGAAGGAATAGATTTGGAAATGATTTAAAAAACAAAAGGAATCAATAAAAATAAGATTACAGAGGAGAGAAGAGAGTATTGGAGGAATAGGAAACTACATAAACAGAAGGTATGGAAGAGTCAAAGGAAAAAGTATGACTAGAATATGACAAATAGCTAAGTGACACAGTGGATAAAGTGCCAAGATTGGAGACAGGAAGAAAGTATGGGGCAAGTCAAACTCTCTCAGCCTCGATTTTCTCATCTGTAAAATGAGAGGATTGGACTCCAGGGATTCTAAGAATCTTTTCAGCTCTAAATCTATGATTTCATGAATGGTTTTGGTTGACTAGGGCATCTTGAGATGAAGAGGAAGATGAGATAAAAATGAAAAAATAAAGTGGCATCAGATTGTGTAGAGAATGAATGCTAAAATAAGGAGTTTCCAATTTAATCAGGAAGCATTAGACTTCACACACACGCACACACACACACACACACACACACACACACACACACACACACACACCATAATCTCATAGAATTAGAGATTTGAAGTGAGAAGCAACCATAGAAATCATAGAATCAAACCCTCTCATTTTACAGCTAAGAAAACTGAGACCAATGGACGTTTTAGTGACCTGCCCAAGGTAATACAGCCAATAAGTCTCTGAGATCGAGATCACCTCCTGGGTCGAATCTATTTCATTGTTATATTTGTATCTCTAGCCTCAGACTGAGTTCCTAGTATCTAATAAGTGCTTAATAAATATTATTGAATTATATAAAGAGTTCTGAGCAGAGTAGGAATGGATCCAAATTTAGGCATAAGGGCAGGTTGGAAGGATGAGAGAAAAGTAAGAAGACAGGGGAAAGCTATTGTAATAGACCAGGACATTGGTAATGAACACCTATTATAACATTATATCATAGAGAAAGAAGGGTTCAGATAGGATTTCCAAAAGATAAAGGAATGACTCACATCCCAGAATAACTTTTTAAATCTGAACATATAAGTGGGGGGGGGGGGGGGAGATGGATCTTAAATGGAACTGAGTACTTTTTAGCATCCAAATTTTAACCAATAAAAAATGAGACCATTTCCCCCCAAATGACATTAATGGAAGTACACAATCCCATTAACAAAAAAATGGATATTTTCCCTAGCCTCCTTCTATGAAAAGGCCCTATGTGTGTCCTGCCTCATGCTTATAAACGTCCTCTTTCTAATTTGTCTGACAGTTCAATCTTTGGACCTCCCTTGACAGACTCCATTGGTACATATTTCAAAAGAGGAGGTGGGCTTAGAGATCTCAACTCTCCCTCCTTACTTCATCATAAGGAAAGTGGGTCTTGCCTAGACCAAGAATTAGCTGGTACCCCAGACACATGGCCAGCCTAGCATACTTTCAAATGGGTCAGATTTCTTTGGCTCACCAGTCATGCCTTGAATACTTTTAAGATTTTATCAAAAGACAAAAGGTTCTAACCCAGTTTGATAGCCTGGGGGAGGAAGAGTGGAAATAGCCTTAACTTTGAAGCAGGTGATTTTAACCTGACCTTGGGAGGATGAAGGGAAAAGGATTTCACATAGAAATATTATTACTAATAATATAATTCGATATTAATTTTCCTCATTCCCCGCCTCTCATTCCTTGGAAGACGCAGTCTCCCCAACAATATCTATACATTTCAGGACTGACTCACCAGGATACATAAGAACCTGAAGATACTATACATTTCATGGAAGGTCTAACTCTGATGCTTGAGTTTTTCTTAATATGATGTTAAAAATAATTGATAGATGCACTGACAGGGAGCTGTCCAGAGAGCATTCCTCTTCTGGCACATAGGAAAGACATGAAAGGGGTAGGTGACCCAACACCAACTATTCAGTCCATTATACCCAAGGACTCAGAGCCACATGATTCAGCTGCTTGATTTCTGGAGACATTTTCTACTGCTGTCATCTTAAGCCTCCTGGGATCATTCTGGCTCTCAGAGCAATTTCTGGTAGATCTGTTTTTTCCAGTCCAGGTCATTGGTAACATCCTTCCCTAAAATTACTTGAAAAATAAATCTTAATAGAATTTAGTATCGTCACTAAAATTTTACATTGCCAATGGTTAGGTCATGTAATAAGAGTTAATTCAAACTGTATGATATTTATCTTATTAATATAAAAGTTATCCAAAGAATCTGCATTTCCCACACTTCTTGTTGCCCTCTGAATCTATCTGAACCAGGTACTTGCTATGGAAAATTGCCAATAACAGACTGAAAGGAAATTCAAAAGGACTTATGAGAACCTAAATTTTAGAGTTAACTTCTCTAGTTAAAAAATTTGATATAAGCCTGATTTTTACAACTTAGTATATTAGAGCATGTTCAATGCCTTAGAAATAATTATATTTGACATATATAGTCATCTAATCTATATTCGCTTCAATTATTCATTATTATTTATTATTCGTTATCATTTAGGCATTAGTATATATTATATATTCAATTTATTCTCTTCAAACTTTAATCTTCTCAACTTTCAACCATTTATGATGAAAAGACAAGAACCAAATAGTCACATTAAAATGAAAACACAAAAATCAAGAGAAACGTACATTTATTTGAGCAACTAGAAAGTGCTATAAGAGGGGAAAGAAACCAGTGTCCCTTCAGAATTGAGTGAGATGGAATTAAGCGTGTAATTCTCAGGATAGAGCATTTGATTTGCGTCCCAGTTGAGAGGGGGATGTGGAGGGGTAGTTCGTAACCTTTTGGTTCTTTATCTAAATGGTCCCAGGACAAGTCTGGGAGGAAGTGATGGATAGGAGGACAAGCCTGAGAAAGTACAGAGGCTTCTGATTTAAGGGCACAATTGGCAGTTCAGTTACTTTTTTATCTTGTGAGAGTGGTGGAAGATGTAACTTCTTGCATATTTTGGTATTTTTCTTCATTGTACTTTGAACCTAGCTTACATGAGTAGTTTGTAAGTCTTGGCCCCCAAACAAAGGGGCTAAACAGAAGTAGGAGGGGAAGTCTCGCATTAGGAATACTATAAAAAAGATGGTTCTTGCACCCAAGCATTTGCCTTTGCCATTAGGGCATCTTCCACTTTTCATGAAAGGAATAGAGACTGTGCTCCTTCACTCATGCTTTCTGACTCTGGTCTGTTTTTGTAAGTGGGGAATTTGGGGGCCATTTTTATCTTATCCCACTCAGAACTTTAACCAGTTCAAAAAATATTAAGAGAATTAAAGAAAAAAAACCTAGAGAATCTAGGGATAGATTAGTTCTTTTAAAGAGGGTAAAGAGAAAGGAGGGCAAAAGGGATACACTGATGTAGAAAGCAGGAAAAAGGGAATAGAACTTTCTAGTTCTCATAATTAGGTACCAACAGGAAGAAGAATATACAAAGTGGAGGAAGAAATGAATGGAGTGGGCATCAGAGGAATCGCACTCTTTCTAAAGCAGGTAAAGGAGGGTTAATCACACAAACATATACACACAGAGAGTTTGGTATAGAAAGAAATCAAACTCAACAAGGAAACCAATTGGTGATGGGCAGGTTTGGGGTTAAAAGGGAAGATAACATAGGAGAGGGAACAGCACAACAAATCAAACATCCTTTGTTTTGGGAAGGGGAGTAGAGGGGTGGAAAAGAGAAAGGAAGAACTGGAAATTTTTTAATGATATTTTATTTCCCCCCCCCAATTACATGTAAAAACAATTTTTAACATTTGTTGTTTTTTTTTATTTTGAGTTCCAAATTCTTTCCTTTCCCTCCTTCCTACCTGAGACTGTAAGCAATCTGATGTGCCATCATGCAAAACACTTTTCCACATTTGTCATTTTATGAAAGAGATCTCAACAACAACAAATTAAAGTGAAATATAGTATGTTTTGATATGCATTCAGACGCCATCAATTCTTTTTCTGGATGTAGATAAGTATTTTTCAACATGAGGCTTGGGGATTGTCTCAGATCACTGTACTGCTAAGAATAGCTAAGCCATCCTCAGTGATTCATCATAAATACAATATTGCTCTTATTCTGTACAATGTTGGAAGAACTAGAATTTAAGGAGGTATCTTATATTGCCTCTTAGCCATTTGTGGAACAGCTGGTCACACCGTGGCATAGGAACGTTTTGGACTACTATTGTGCTGTGAGAAATTTTAGAAGACAACTAAAACAAGGACAATACCACTGTAAAGAAAACCAACTCTGAAAGACTTGAGAACTTTGGCCAATGCAACAGCCAACCTTATCTTGAGAGGACCTAGAATGAGACCTGATAGAAAGGTGAAGGACTCATTTCTGGTCATGGATACAGTGTGGATTAATTTTACTTAACTATGCTTATTCATTTCAAGATCAGCTTTTCTTTTCATTTCTCAAATTTTCAATTGGGAAGTTGGAGGATTTTTTTTTTATTTCAAAAACAAAAGATTATGAAACTTTTAAAAATATATACAAAAGGGGGCAGCTGGGTAGCTCAGTGGATTGAGAGCCAGGCCTAGAGACAGGAGGTCCTAGGTTCAAATCTGGCCTCAGACACTTCCCAGCTGTGTGACCCTGGGCAAGTCACTTGACCCCCATTGCCTACCCTTACCAATCTTCCACCTATAAAATCAATACACAGAAGTTAAGGGTTTAAAATTTAAAAATATATATATATATATATATGTATATGTACATATATATATATATACAAAAGGAAACAAAAGCACAAACAAGAAAGATAGTTTTGAAAATCATATGGTATTATTATATACTTTTTATGAAAATAAATGGTGGGGCAGCGAGGTGGCTCAGAGCCAGGCCTAGGGATGGGAGGATCTGGGTTCAAATTTGGCCACAGACACTTCCTAATTCTGTAACCATGGGCGAGTATTTAAATCCCAGTTACCTAGCCCTTACTACTCTTTTGCCTTTGAGCTATTTTAAGACAGAAGGCAAGAGTTTGAAAAAAGAAAAGAAAAAAAGAAAATAGTATGAGATGGAAATTAGCCATTTTATATACTACAACTTTCTTTTTGTGTTCTGCTACATATATAGAAATGTTCTTTTTAGATGTTTAAGTTCAGAATAAAAATAAAGTTAAAAATTAATTAATGACCCCCCCTCTTCTACTTCATCAACCACCATACAGAAGGAGGAGAAGGAGGAAGTTGGGGATTTGAGGAGGTAGAAGTGAGAAAGAGAGCACACCCGACCTAGAGAACCATCTTGTGTTCTGCTACATATATATTTTGTGTTCTGCTACATATACAGAATGGTCTTTTTTGGTGTTTAAATTCAGAATAAAAAATAAAGTTAAAAAATAAATTAATGACTCCCCCTCCACCCCATCTACCACCGTACAGAAGGAGGAGAAGGAGGAAGTAGGGGATTTGAGAAAGGGAGCACCTCAGACCTAGAGAACCATCTTGCAAAGACATGGAAGCAGGAAGATAGAGGGCTTAAAGAAGAAGAAAAAAACCTTTACATCCCTATCCAAGATTTACTACAATCATGCCCCATCTGAATAATCTCAGATGCAGCTGGATTCCTTCAGGTTTAGTTTTCTAGAAATAGTGTCAAAACTTTCCCTGTGACCAAGTCACAAATAACTATGGCACACATGACCCATTGGTTTACTGTCTTCCTCTCAAGCCAATGAGCTGTTAGGAAGTAAACTTAACTTTAGCCGGCTCAGCTGTCACCCAGCTGAAACTGAGGCGCATCGAAGTGTCACGGAAATGACTCGCTGAACTCTAAATAAAGCAATGCATGATTAGAGTCATGGTGTCATTGATCATTAAGCCTAGGAGGGAACTATAATAAGCACAGATGCTGATGGCTTCATGCCTCCTCTGGAGCAAATGTATTTCTCCCTGAAAGAGTCTAAGTACTCGTTTGAGTCCATATAAGTTGGACAGACCCCGCAAATGGACAGTGAACTGGGAGTATAATTGAACGAGAAAAGGCATTGCTTTGGGGAAAGAGGTCAGTGTTTTTAATGGCCCTGAGTTAACCTCAATTCCATTCAATCCAACAAGCTTTTATTAGTTCTGGCACTGTCCAGGATTCAGACAAAAACAAGATAATCCTTGCCCTCAAAGAGCTTCTCTTCTGCTGGGAAGCTATTGTCATCGTCCATGTGATTGGTGACAAGGGTTGGGTAGACCAAGTATGAGTGGAGAAAAGTAGACAAATGCAAAAAATAGTGTGGAGGCAGAATTGATAATATAACAAGGGATCAAAACCCAATAGAGGATGGCAACATTTGTACTTAGCCCACTATAGATCTGAACACTCAGAGGTGTTAGCTGAGTGCAAGTTCAGTGAGCTAAGAGTGGGACACCACCGTCCCAAAAAGCAAAGGCCATCTTGGGCCACATTAAGAGAAGTCAGTGTCCAGATGGAAGGTCTAGTCACACTCTATACTTATTTATACTATACTAGTCCATACTGTTTTCTGGAGTGTTTGTTTGGTTTGGGGCTTCACACTCCAAAGGTAACAATGGAAGAGCATCAGGAGAGAAACTATGGCAAGTACCTCAAAATTGTTATTAAGTGGAATGTGAAAAAATAATTGGCTTTATTTGGCATGGAGAAGAGGAGACCAGATGAGTGTGTGGGTGGGAAAGAGAGCCAGGAGCTGGGTTCATCTATTTAGGTCTATCAAATAGAGATTCCTCCAGATCACTCCAAGGGAAGAACTCAAACTCGTGGGTGGAAGTCAGATTGATTTTGTTATTATTGAGCCTAAATTATATTGAGCCTAAATCTTACAAAGGAATTATATTGAGCCTAAATCTTACAAAGGAATTATATTGAGCCTAAATCTTATAAAGGCAAAGGAAATAAAACGAGAGCCCAGGTCTTATGACTTGAAATCCAATGTTTTCCCCATTATACAATGGTATCCTTACCCTACCAAAGGAAGAGCTATCATTTGGGAAAGATGTTTAGGGAGTCTGTCTAATTATTGGATGTTTCCATGTTCTACCAGTATCTTGCATCATTTTCATTACTGGTTTAAGATTCTGGGAATCTGAGCCAGAATTTGTAGATATTTGTTCTTAGATGGTCTTGCAGAAAGTTTTTCCTCCTAAAACCTTTACCTTCTATCTTAGTATCCAGGCAATCAGAGCTTAATAACTTGCCCAGGATCGCACAGCTAGGAAGGGTCTGCGGTCACATTTGCACCCAGGTCCTCCTGACTCCAGATCTGGCCCTCTACCCACCTGCTCCCTAGGTGCCTCCTTACAGAAGACTTCTGACACTGACTTCTTCTTCCTTCTTTAAGTCCATGGCCGGAGCTCACCAAAGAGATCAAATAGATCCTGACTCTAATCCCTTCAAGCCTCTAATTCATATGGCATATATTCCATGCCAGTGGAATATGGAAACGTGTGACAATTAGCCTCTCTGAATGTCTTCCAGAACTGACAGTTTTTCTACTGTCAGGGTGAGGAAAGGATAACACAATGGAGAAAATCCTGGATTAAGAGTCAGCAGATCCCGACTCAAAACTCATCTCCTTTGTTTCAATAATACTGGTTCTTTTCCTAAGAGTTTCTTACTTCCAACTGCGGGAGGAGAAACACAGAGTAAAAACAACTGCTTGAACACATGGGCTGATGGGGATATGATTGGGGATGAAGACACTAAACAATAATGCTAGTCCAACTATCAATAATATGGAATTGGGTCTTGATCAATGATACATGTAAAACCCAGGGGAATTGTGTGTCCGCTAAGACCGGTTAGGGGGGTTGGGGAGAGGGAAAGAACATGAAATATGTAACTAGGGGAAATATTCAAAATAAAAATTAAAATATATTAAAATAAAAAAAAGAAAAGAGAAAAATAATTTTGACAACGAAGAGTCCTACATGGGTGATAATAAACCATAATTTATTCATGGAAAAAAAAAGAGTTTCTTACTTCCATCTACAGGACCAAAAAGGAGGGGAAAAGTATGGGTTAATAATGGGTCAGACCTATGCCCAGAAAAGACATCCTTCTATGGGGGCAACAACACAAATTCACATAAATAAGACGCTGTTATCTTTCTATCTGAGAGAGGCAGGATATCATAGGAAGACCGACGTTCTCTCATCGGCTCTGACTGTCTAACATGGGGCTTTGATAACCCCTTCCCGTAAACAAAAAGAATCCATCAGATGGATGGCAAATAAGAAAATAAGAATATTTTGCTGCCTAAGAAGAAAAGCCTGCCGGAGGAGTAAGCTCTCATTTCTACAAGCCTTGGAAATCGGAGGTTTAAAAGAGAGCTGAGAATCTTCTGGGAGAAAACCCTAGACCTCCGCACATCGGCCCAAGAGCTCGCTTGGCCAACTATCGACTCTCCTTGGAACCCTACAGAACGGACTGGAGCCCTCCCCAAAGCACACTCCTTTGGCCCCATCACTTCGGCCTCTAAAGATGGCGGGTTTCTTTGACGGTGAGGATCCATCCTCCACGATCGTCCAGCAGATGGCGCTGTGTGTCTGTCTAGAACAGACGCGACAAACGGAAGCTTTTACCCCCTGCGCCCTCATCAAGGTCTCCCGTTATAATGAAGATCATTATTCCCATCTTCCACGCCAGATCTCCGGATGAGGCATTAGAGACATACTTGAGGAGAAAACACCCAGAAATAATTGTGGAGTAAATAAGAGCATAACAACCTATTGACGCTAATGTGGCTCGGCTCATTCTCCCTCTCCGACGGCTCCGTCTCTCCCGTCCCTCGCGCAGACCTCGGAGTTAGCTCCATTACCAATTCACAGATGCGAAATTACAGTTGCGTTTGTTTTTCTAAAGCCTGTTAGTTGCTATTGTTATGGAGCAGCGAAATAATGATAATAATTAACAATGAGAGCGTGAGCGTAGGATTCTCCTGAGTTTGATCAACATTTAAGTGATTCATGCACTTGAGAATCCCTAGATGCGTTTTGGGAAAAAAAAAAAAAAAAATGAAAACACTTGGGTGAATGTAGACGGGCGAACAGAAAGTTGTTGCTGTTGTTGTTTTCAAAAGAAAGTGATTTATTGGTCCGGAGATTATTTTCTTTCTATTTTGGATTTACTTACTTGGGAATGTGGTGAGTCGTCCCGGTATGTAAGCCCCCTCCACCCCGGCCCCCCAGGGCAGAGACCACAACAGAGGAGGGGGAGACAGATGGAAAGAGGATTGGGGTCTGGGGTCAGAATTCCTGGATTTTCGTTTTTCTTCTGTTGCTTACTGTTTGTGTGACTTTGGGCAATCGTACATAATCATCTTAACCAGCATTTATATGGCGGTGTAAGGTTTTGCCAACCACTTTTTACACATATCTCATTTATTCTTACCACAGCCCTGGGACGTGGGTGCTATTTGGGCCATAATGAATAATAATAAAGGGCTCCTAGGTGGTTCAGTAGATAGAGTGATGGGTCTGGAAGCAGGAAGATCTGAGATCACATCCAGTCTCAGACACTTGTTTTCGGTATGATGGTGAGAAAGTCACTTAATAATTTTGTCTGCCTCAGTTTCTCCATCTGTAAAATGAGTTGGCCATGGAAATGGCAAACTGCTTCAGTATTTTTGTCAAAAAAAAAAAAATCCGGGGCAGCTGGGTAGCTCAGTGGATTGAGAGTCAGGCCTAGAGACAGGAAGTCCTGTGTTCAAAGCCGGCCTCAGACACTTCCTAGCTGTGTGACTCTGGGCAAGTCACTTGACCCCCATTGCCTACTTACCACTCTTCTGCCTTGGAGCCAATATATAGTATTAACTCCAAGATGGAAGGTAAGGGTTTAAAAAAAAAAATCCCAACTGGGGTCATGAAGAGTGGGTCAATTGAAAAAAAAAAAAAACAACTGAAGCTAAACTAGCTAGCTAGAATAATAATAACTAGGGGGCAGCTAGGTGGCCCAGTGGAAGGAGAGCCAGGCCTAAAGATGAGAGGTCTTGGGTTCAAGTCTGACCTCAGACACTTCTTAGCTGTGTGACCCTGGGCAAGTCACTTAACCCCCTTACCACTCATCTGCCTTGGAACCAAACCCTAGTATAGATTCTAAGACAGAAGGTAAAGGTTTAAAAAAAAAAAAAAGAATTGCTACAAATTTGGCCTCAGACACTTTCTAGATATATCGCTTATCCCCCACTGCCTAGCCCTTACCTCTCTTCTGCCTTGGAACCAATTACACATTCTAGATTTTAAGATGGAAGGTGTGGATTAAAAAAAAAGAAGAAGAACTAGCATTTATATAGCACTTTAATACTTGCTTTTACAAATATTAACTCATTTATTTTCACAACAACCCTAGGAGCTAAGTACTATTATTATCTCCATTTTACAGATAAGGCAAACTGAGGTCAAATGATTTGCCCATATCACATAGCTAGTAAGGTTTTGAGATGAAATTTGAATTCAATCCAACTCCAAGTCCAGAGCTGTAATTATTGGACCACCTAGCTGCCTCTCCCAGCTTACTCAGTTCTCTGGGCCTCAGTGTCCAAGTCTACATAAAATGAGGGACTTGGAGGAGATGGCCATCCTTGAGGCTTCCAGCTCTGTCTGTTATGGATTTTATCTCTGTTTCCCTAAACTCTGCCACAGGCTTTAAGCAGAAAGGTACTTAATAGGAGCTAGAAGCCAGGAGATTAGGACTTTAGAGGTCATCTAATCCAGCCCCTTCATTTTACAAATAAGGAAACTGAGGCTGTGAATTAAACACACATTAACAAATCCCTTCCTGAATTGTATTAAATAAAGAAAGGTTTAGGAGATTAGGGACTGGGTCTAGGTTTTGTTTTATTGTCTTGGCAGTGGAGGTAGGGGGACAGAAGGGAAGGGAAGCCACCTGTGGTTTCACTGGTATAGGAAATTCCTGCAAAAGAAACGTCCAGATCCTTCAGCCCAAAGCATCCCCCCTGCTAATTATCTCCGATTTATCCTGTCTAGTTTGTTTGTACAAAGCATATCGTCTCCCCCCATTAGACTATGAGCTCCTTAAGAACAGGAGCTATTTTTTTGCTTTTTTTTTTTTATTTTGTATTCCCAGCCTTAAGCACAGGGCATGGTATAGAGTAGGCAATTAATAAATGCTTATGAGTTCTACCACTGGAGATGGATACTTGCTCTACTACTTAAAATCTTAGACAGTTGCTTGGACTAATAAAGATTAAGTTGACTAGCCCAAGATTAGAGAGCCAGGAGGTTCCAGAGGCAGAATTTGAACCCTTATCTCCTGACTCAAGACCAGCCCCATAACACATTTTGTCTCCTAGATATTTATATTCAATTCAAGTACTCAAATAATCCATGGTTTCATTGAGAAGAGCTTTCTTTCCAGTAATGAAGACTGGCCCATCCATGCTTGTATTTTCATGAAGTCCAGATTATAGACTTCTAGTAGGAAGTAATTTTAGAGGAAGGCTCTGGCATCTAGGGTCTATGTGTGCATTTTTTTTTTAAACACAGGGCAGATGTTCCAAAAGTCTTAGTGTAGCTTGAAGCTTGAATAGCTATTTTTAAATTTTTATTTTAAGTTCCAAATTCTCTTCTCTTTCCATCCTCTCTCCCATACAGTAAATGGCTATTTATTAAAGCTTTAAATTGCACTAAGATTTTGGGGACAACCTCTACTTTAATAACTGTATTTCAATAGAATTGCTTTCCTGTGTTATCCTATGCATTTTATTTTAAAACATTATTCTGAGTAGGGATCTGTAGGCTTCAGCAGTTGATCAAAGGAGTTCACGACACAGAGAAAGATTAAAAATCCCTGGTTTAGGGGCTATCTAGTCCAACTCTAGCTTTACAGCAAAGAAACTGAGGTCCACAGAGATTGAGTTATCCAAAGTCACATAGGTTAATAGTGTCTGGTGGGATTTGAATCCAGGTCCTTTGGTAATCTAGAACATTTTTCAATCAATCAATCAGTCTATCTATCTATCTATCTATCTATCTATCTATCTACCTACATTTATTTATTTATTTATTTATTTGTTTGTTTGTTTGTTTGTTTATTTATTTGGTTGTTTGGTTGTTAAGTGCCTTCTATACTCCAGGCATTATGGTGGGGATACAAGGACAAAGAATGTACCAATTCCTCCTTAGAAGGAGCTTCTATCCTAATGGGAGAGACAAGAGCAAAAGAGAAAGCACAAATATAAAGGTTTTATATATGTGTGTGTATATATACATATATATAAACTATAAGTAAAAAGTAGTTAAATATAAAGGAATTTGGGAGAGAGGACAGTAGCCTTTGGGGGCACCAGGAAGGTTTCCTTTAGAAGAGAGCACACTGAATTGCTTCTGAAAGAGAAGAAAAGAACTGTGGGAGCAGAAACACAGAAGAAAAACAACTGCTTGATCCCATGGGTCGATGGGGATATGATTGGGGATACAGACTCTAAGTCAGGGGTCGGCAACCTTTTTGGCTGTGAGAGCCATAAATGCCACATTTTTTAAAATGTAATTTCGTGAAAGCTGTGCAGTGCTCACAGTGCCGCTCCTGTAACAGCACCTGAAAAAAAATGGACTTTATGGCTCTTGCAGAAAGAACCATACATTGCTGACCCTGCTCTAAGTGATCGCCCTAATGCAAATATTAATGATATGGAAATAGGTCTTGATCAATAACACATGTAAAACCCAGTGGAATTGTGCATTGGCTATGGGAGTGGGTGGAGGAAGGGAGGGAGGGAAAGAACATGAATCATGTAAACATTGAAAAAAATTCTAAATAAATAAATAAATAAACAGAATGAAATAAAATGAAAGAGAAGAAATGCTATGGGTCAGAGGCAGGGGGGTGCGGATGGGGGGTGGCTTCTAGACAGGAGGGAGAGCCAATGCAAAGGCCCAGGGGCAGAAAATAGAGTGTGATATGTGAGGAACACTCCAGAGAAGCCAGTTTGGCTGAATTTCAGAGAATGGAAGGGAAAATAATGTCCAACAAGGCTAGAAAGGCAGTTTGGGAGGGCCAGATTATATAAGATTTTAATAGCTAAACAGAATTTATATCTAATCCTAGGGGCAGTTAGGTGGCACCGTAATGTATGTAGCACATGGTACCTAAAGTCAAGAAGACTCATCTTCTTGAGTTCAAATCCTGCCTTAGACACTTCCTAGCTGTGTGACCCTGGGCAAGTCACTTAAGCCTGTTTGTTTCCATTTCTTCATCTGTAAAATGAGTTGAAGAAGGAAATGGCAAACCATTCCAGTGTCTCTGCCAAGAAAATCCCAAATGGGGTGACAACGAATTGGATGCAACTGAAAAATGACTGAACAACAAAAGGAGCATCAAGCCATTTCTATGTAATTTTTGTCCTTCTCTGCCAATACATTCTTCTTCTTCTATTTTTAACCCTTACCTTCTCTCTTAGAATCAATACTATATATTGGTTCCAAGGCAAAAGAGCAGTGAAGTCTTTGGTGTATCATTGTTACCCTTTCCAGAATGGTCCTTTTTTTTTTTTTTTAAACCTTTACCTTTTATCTTAGAATTAATACTATGTATTGGTTCTAGGGCAGAAGAGCCATAAGTGCTAGGCAATTGGGGTTAAGAGACTTGCCCAGGATCACACAGCTAGGAAAGATCTGAGGTCAGATTTGAACCCAAGACCTCCCAACTCCAGGCCTGGCTCTCAATCCACTGAGCCCCCTAGCTGCCACCTAGCTACCCCCTCTGCCAATACATTCTTAAGCAGTCGCCAAAGACTTAGTGATCCTGAAGTTGTTCATTTATTCATTCAGCAACCATTTTATTCACTGACTATTATTTGCAAAGAACTAGACTATAAGTGGGGGGTGGAGGAGGGAAGATGATTCATATGCATTCATAATAATTAAAACTAGAATATTATCTAGAGAAGTCTTTAACACTGAGCTGAAATAAGCACTCTTGCCTCCTCTAGACTGGCAGAATTGGAAAGCATTCTGTTAGTTGCCAGCACAAAGAGTTGGAAAACGGAAGAGTGCCGCTAATTGGGAGAGCTATTGACTTCAAACAGTAACCTACAAATCGGGGCATGTTATTTACAGGATTCATTTACCATATGAAATCTGGATTGAGTTAAATGGGATGCGGCAATCTCTTTAATGCCTTTTCATGGTCTTTGAAAATTCTTCTGCCGTTTCAATCTCTCAAAGGAAAGAGCTTTAATAATCCTTGCATAATGCTGTGTACATCACAGGTACTCATCAATAAATACTTGTTGAATTCATTCACTAATTGATTGGTGATTGGCACCCCTTGTTAGGATCAGTTTCTCACTTTCCAAACACGTCTCCATCTAACGAGCCTAAAAAGGTTATTAAAGGCATATTTATTAGTGTTTTGAAGGGCTTTCTGCTTATGTCTGACTGATCCCATGTGGAAAAAGTAGACTGAACTCAAAGGACAGTGGGTTCAAATCTCAACTCTAAAGGGCAGCTAAGTAGTGCAATAAATAAAGCCACTAAGCCTAGAGACAGGAGGTCCTAGGTTCACTTTTTACCTCAGACATTTCCTAGCTATGTGACCCTGGGCAAGTCACTTATCTCCAGTTGCCTACCCCTTATAGCTCTTCCACCTTGACCTATTGATTCTAAGACAGAATGTAAAGGTTAAAAAAAAAAAAACACTCTATCTGTGTAATCCTGGGTAAATCAGTTCTCTTGTTTGTAAAATGAGTCGGTGGGTCTAGATAATCTCTAAGCATCCTTCCAGGTCTAAATTTGAGACTGAGACCTTCTCTGACCTCATGTCAGCCAGAGGGAACAAGGGTCTATCTCGAATCTGCCAGTGACTACTCATTCTTCTTACTAATCATCTGGAATAATTGTGCCTTGTATACCACACAGTGGGAGCACCTGGGTGGCTCAGTGGATTGAGAGCCAAGCCTAAAGATGGGAGATCCTGGGTTCAAATCTGGTCTCGGATACTTCATAGCTATGTGACCCTAGGCAAGTCACTTAACTCCAATTAACTAGGCTATACAGTTTGTTTATTTTTTCTGCCTTGGAACCAATATGCAGTATTGATTCTAAGATGGAAGGTAAGGGTTTAAAAAAACAAACTACCCTGCATCAGAAAACAGAAAGACTCCAAGAGAAAGAAGTAGACAACCATAGTTTTAGAACTCAATGGGGTCTCGGAGGCAACCCAGCAAGTTCTTTAAATTTACAGATGAAAATATTTGAGGTCCAAATAGTGATTATGATTTGTCAACAAAGGTAGTAAATGTCATGTTCAGGATTTGAACTCAAAACCTCCAGAATTTCTATCCAATGGTTTTTCCACCTCCTCAAAGGGAGAACAATTGTAGACCCAGCCCAGTGAAAAGGAAACACTGGGAAAGATAGTGTCCTGGAGAGGACTAGGGCTTATTTCATTACTTCAGGGAAGTGGAGTGAGCAGCAATAGTTACTGTAGTCAGCAATGAGTTCCTTCTTTGATAATCCCCCCAATCCTTGATCCCATACTACTCTCAGAAGTGAGAGTTTCCCATGATGCAGTTCTCCAGGCCAGGTAACCTCATTGGAGGGGACATTGGGACAGGAATGGGAAGAGTTACAGACAGTTTTCCCTGTTCCAAGGCACAAATAAATATGTTGGTAAATATTTAACAGGTGGAACATAATGGATGCAGAAAGAAGAGTAAGTAGCTCACTATATGGACACTTTGGGCACTGCCCCAACCCCCCCCCCCCCAGCTAGTTCTGATTCTACAACCCAATCTAATCCAAAAATCCCTTCTCAAGTATCTCCATGCCAGAAGTTGATCAAGTTAGGTTCTGGGAATCCAGAGACAAATTAATCAATAAGCATTTATTAATCACCTACTGTGTGTCATCATCTGTGTTAGCCAACTAGGAATTTAAGTCAAAAATGAAACAATCTCTACCCACAAGGAGTTTACATTTGAATGGGGGAAACAAATATATGCATATATGAAAGGTTTTGCTTATTGGGTGTGGGAAGGGAAGAGGAAGGAAAGAAAGGGGAACCTAGGATGTATTCCCTGCTTCCTTATTTTCATAATCCAAGCTTCCAATTTTACTTTTAATTCCAATCCATACTAATTCTAAAGTCAACCCTGGGAACAATCCAAATTTTGACTTGATTTGGAGGTGCAAATTAGGAGGTAAACAGGCTCTTTTGCCAACATCCTGCTACAAAATGGAAAATAAAAAAAAAATGGTCCCGATGGCTCTGGGAAAGACTCTGACTCATGTTAATGACTCACTGGGCAGTTTATGTTCTTTATGCACTCATTGACTCACCTACAAAAATGGAATCCAATAATATGAACTCAAAATCAATTAATGAGATAATTTATACTACTGCCTATAAATGTTCCCTCTTGGTTGTATAAATCTAGTTATCTCTCTGACGGGAGTCTAGACAAGGCTACTAGGATGAGAAAGAGCCTTGAGATCGTGTCATGTGAGAATTGGTTGCAGAAACTGAGTATTTTTAGTTTAAAGAAGGGAAGACTTAGGAGGAGACATGATAGCTGTTTTCAAGTATTTGAAGGGCTGTCGTATGGAGGAGGGGTTAGATTCTGCTTAGCTCCAGGGAGATGAACAAGGAGCAACTGACAGAAGTTACAAAGAGGCAGATGTAGGCTTGATATCAGGCAGAACTCCCTAACAAATAGCACCATTTATAATGCAATGGCTATCTTGGGAGGTAGTGAGTTGATCCTCACTGAAGGTCTTGAAGCAGGGAGTTAAAGTGAATGATTGGCAACTTGTCAGATTGAAGATTCCTCAGTTTAGTTGGACCAGAGAGCCAATGAAATACCTTAAAACTCTCAAGTTCTATGATTTTCTAATTCTGTGATCTTGAAAATGTGCCACATTAGGCTAGTTTGTTCAATGCCTAGTATGCGTCAGGTACCATGGATTATTCTTACAAATACTCTATTTTATTAATTGTGCAGCCTTTAATATGTACCTGACACATAATTGGCATATAATAAATGTTTATAGATGGTCTCTCCCATTAGAATGTAAGCTCCAGCAGGATGCTTTCAGAAAAATCTGGGAAGACTAACATGAACTGATGCAAAGTAAAGACAGCAAAATCAGGAGAACAGCACACACAGCAACAGTAATATTGTACAATGAGACATAGTGAATGACTTAGATATTCTTGGCAATATAAAGATCCAAGACAATACTGAAGAACTTCTGATGAAAAATTCATTCCACTTTTAGAGAAAGAACTGATGGAATCTGAATGCAAATTGAAGCTTACTTTTTTTTTTACTTTGTTTTTTAGGAGAGGATTGTCTGATTTCTTTCGAAAAATGACAAATATGAAAATATGTTTTGCATGATTGCACATGTATAACCTTTTTAAATTGCTGGCCTTCTTAAGTAGGAGAGAGAAGGAAAGTGGAAAAGAATTAGAACTCAAAATTGTAAAAAAGTGAAAGTTAAAATTTGTTTTTACCTGTAATTGGAAAAGAATAAAATATTAAAAATTTTAAAGAATGTAAGCTCCTTGAGATTAGGGTCTATCACTTTTATCTTTATATCTTCAAAATTTAGTATAATACCTGGTACAGTAGGCACTCATTCATTCATTCAAATAATCCTATTGAAGGAGGTACCTGGTCATGATGTGGTACACTTTTTATCAGTATACAGAGGAGAACCAACTGGCAGCTGGAGAAAACAGATGAAACAAGAATCCCTCCTCGCCTCTGAGAAGCTTGTCTCACTGAGAAGTGCCATCTCCTAGCTGGCACTTTAGAAATCTGAGGAGCCACTGAGGAAGAATAGTTTGCCTTCCCTTGAAAGCTACATCCCTGCGAGTAATATATGGATAAGTTTACTCAAAGCCCTCTTTAACATCTGTCAATTTGTTTCCCAGCCTGCATTTGGCTGCATTTCAGGTGGAAGAGCAGGAGGTCCAGATTATTCCTCCCAGCCTCAGCCCCAGAGAAACTAATTGTTACCTATTCCTTTAGTGAACTGTGCAAGGAAATAATTGCTGCTTTGGATCTGCTTAGCAGAGTTATCCAACTCAGCCACCAAAGCCAAATGAAAAACAGGTCAACACAGATTCAGACTGCTGACCTCACTGAAAGAACTGATGATGTTACTGGTACATTTGGGTAGCTGGTATTTCCAAAGCTCTAACAGTACTTCCTTTAGAATCAAGGAAACCCAGGTTGAGGCTCATTTCTGTTGTATACTTACTGGGAGACCCTGGGCAGCTCATTGTCCTTCTCAATGTCCTAGGCATCACTTTATAGCTCTAACTTAGAGAGGAGCCTTGCAGCTATGTTAATTAGAGGGATTTGCCACACTGGGAGTTCCCTAGACTATTATGATAATAGCTCACATTTCTATAGCAAAGTGTCAGAAAGATAAATTAAGATAAAGTGCTTTTAAAAGTATCAATCACTTCATAAAGGTCAACCATTATTATTATATTAATATCCTTCTTTCCAGTGCTACTCCAATTACCTTGAATTAATAACTCACATTTAAAAAGAGATTAAAGGTTTGCAAAAATGCTTTACATTTAGTATATCATTCTATCTTCAAAACAAGCTGGTGAGGGGGAAGCTGGGTGGCTCAGTGGATTGAGATGGGAGGTCCTAGGTTCAAATCTGGCCTCAGGCACTTCCTAGGTGTGTGACCTTGAGCAAGTCACTTGACCCCCATTGCCTACCCTTACCACTCTTCTACTTAGGAGCCAATACACTGTATTGACTCCAAGAGGAAGGTAAGGGTTTAAAAAACAAACAAACAAAAACAAGCTGGTGAGAGAGATGTTATCATTATCCTAATTTTATATAAATGAGGAAGCTGAGTGATAAATTCCTGACCCCTGGAACACACACCTAATAAGTGTCTGAAGTAGAATCTGAACTCATATTGTCCTGACATCCCAAGTTCATCCCGTCATCCCCTTTGAAAGCCGTCCTTTATATTTTGTATCAATTTATATAAATTTATATAAATAAACTATATAGTTACATCTTTCCTGATAGAATGTACCCTACCAAAGCACACTTTTGTCCTTGTATCCCCAGAGTTTAACAAAGTACCTTGTGGAGATCTCTTTATCATCTCTGATAATCTGATAAGGACAGTTTAGTTGATAAGAAAATGAGGACAGAACAAGGGAGTTGTCTTTTAGCTCATGCTTCCAGCTCTGGCTCCAGGAGCATGGAGTTTATTATATATATTTCAAGACTCATTTCACACAAAAGAAACCCCCTGAAACTGCAGATGCGCAGAAGTTACAAATTATGTCACATCAAAACACAAAACATTGGCTTCAGAATAGACCAAGGCCAAGGCTGAATTTTGACTAGGTTATCAGAAAGCCAAGTTGGGGAGTATCTTGGCCTTGGCTATAACAGGCTGCAGCATTCCTTGCAGTGTTAACAGTGTTAACCCTTTAAATTCAGGTTTGATAGGAACTTAAAGCTTTTCAATAAGGTCACAGTACTTTTCAACAAGAAATCACAAGGATCACAAAAAGGGTCAAAAGAGGAGTCTCAGATTTTTATCTATTCTCTTATTGGCTTCCCACAGTACCTGGCACATAGTAGGTGTTTAAAAAATGCTTGTTGATTAACTAGTTCCTCCTTAAGTTGGCCCCAAGCATCCATCATTTTCCTCTGGAGGAAGAGAAGCCTGTGCTTCCAGTTACTTCCCTTCCCTGCCAGCTCCATGCTGATTTCTTGTTACTCCCTCATCATTGCCTTCTCTAGAGTACTTTTTGTTGTTATTTAAGCTTCCTAAGCCTCAGTGGCAGCTGAGAACAAAATATCTGATCCTCTTCCTCCCATGTTTCATTTGGTCTCTACCTGGCCTTCTTGAAGACTTGCTAGTTCTAATCATTGATAGAAACACACACACACACACACACACACACACACACACACACACACACACACACCCCAGTAACTTTCCTTGATAAAGAAGAAAACTGCTTCCTTCTAGCATATGAGAAGCCCAAGAACCTCCATCCCTTGTTGTCAAGGCAACAACTTTTCCCTGGCTAGAGCAACAGAAAAGGATACAGAAGCCCTCTCTGTGGGATCGAGTCTTTCATTATAAAATCAGAAAATCAGAGAAAGGGGCCTTGAGAGTCCATCTAGCCCATTCTCTTCCCTTTGGAAGGAGTCCCCTCCCTGTTTTCCTCTTTTTTCCCTCTCTCTTCTTCCTCCTCCTCTATTAGGAACTTAGCTTCCCCCAAAAAAGGTGTTTTGTAAGAGATGGAATGAAGGACTTGGAGTCAGGAAGACCTGGGTTGGAATTCATTTCAGATACTCCCATAGCATGTGATCTTTGAGAAGTTCCTTAATCTCTTTGAGACTCAGTTTCCTCATCTGTAAAATGGGGTGAAGCTAATTCGGTTTTATGGTCTCTACAGTTTCTTTTAGCTCTTTATCATCTATAATTCTGTGAAAGTTTATCCTTATCTTCAAAGGTTTCAAGGGAGGCCATCCACTGAGTGTTGAACAATTCTCTTTGTCAATAGTCTTTCTCACAGATGATGTAATCCTCTTTTCTTATAGCAGCACCAAGGTGATTTACTACATCTGTGACCTCAGTCTCATCAATGCATGTTAAGAGTCCTTTGTGAACTTAAAGAGAGTTCTAAAATTATCTATTATTCTTCATTTCCTTGGACTTAGGAACCTGAATTTCAGCCTTTCATCGCTCTCCTGGTTTTCTTCTGAATTCTCTCTGACTCCTCCATATCCTTTGTCTTTGCAGAATTCAGAACAGAACACTAGTTTGATATGATTCATTTTTGTCTTTGTATCATTAGCACCTGGTGCTCTACATCTAATAGATGTTTATTAACAACTAATAATGGGTAACATTTATTTAAGACGGTATGTCATATACTAGTTCATAAATGATTTTTGAACAGAATTGAATTAAACCAACTTAGGCAATAAGAGTCCTCACAAGAAAAATATCACTACTCCTACTGGTACCTTCTTTCATTCATATGTCAGATTTCCTTTCCCTTACTAGCCATAGTACTCTGATTGCTGATTCAGGATCAATTTATTGTCTGCTATGACCGCCAGATCTTTCTCTGCCCTACTAAAACATGTCTTCGCTCATTTCTCCTTCTAAGGTTTTGGAATTTCTCTCTCTGTCTGTGTGTCCCTCTGGATCTCTTTCTGTTTCTGTCTTTCTGTTTCTTTCTCAAAAGCTATGCCCTTATTCTGAGACAACTTCATTCTCCCTATTCAGCCGTCCAAAGTGGTATCTGCTTCCCCACTCCAGACTATAGGATTAATCATTAGGGCTATTTCATCTTCCCAGTCACTAACAAATGCACAAGGCATTAGAATGCCCCCTAGAAATCCTTTCTTATACTAGCATTTTTCAATGTTTTTGGTCTCAGGACCCTTTTACACTTTTTTCAAACTATTACTTTCTGTCTTCAAATTAATAATGTGTATCAGTTTCAAGGCAGAAGAGCAGTAAGGACTAGGCAATGGAGGTTAAGGGATTTGTCCAGAGTCACACAGCTAAGAGGTATCTGAGGTCAAATTTGAACCCAGAACCTCCCATCCTAGGCTTGGCTCTCAATCCACTGAGTCATCTAGTTTCCCTGCCTTAATACTCTTAAAAATTATTGAGTACCTACCCCCAAAGTACTTTTTGCTTTATGGGTAATATCTGTCGATACTTATATCAGAAATTAAAACATCTTGGCCTTATTATGAAAATAGTTTGGTCTGGAAAATATAATAAATATTTATTGAATTCACCTTTGAGAAGTGATAGTTTAATAGAAAAAGTATTCGATTTGGAGTCAATTAAAAGCCATGTTTGAATTCTGTCCCTGGCCTTTAATAGCTGTAAGACCCTGTGGAAGTCACTTAACTTAGTGAGATTATTTTCTAAACTGTAAAATGAGAATGCTAATTGCTATAATGACTACTTCCTGAGGTCATTTTGAAATTCAAAACAGACAGTCTATAAAGTGCTTTGCAAACCCTAATGGATTATATAAAGATGGCTATTAATATTTGGGAACTAAATATTTCCCTATGTCAGTGATATGCAAACTACAGCCCAAGGGCCAGATGTGGCCCCCTGAAATGTTCTATTTGGCCACAGGACATTATTCCTAATCTAACGAATACAATGAGTAGGATACAATACAATGAAACTTCGAAAGAGTTGCTTTAGAAACAGACTGACAGATGAGCATTCCCTTTCCTTTGGACCCCTCTTTAAAAAGTTTGCCCATCACTGCCCTGTGTAGGTTGAGACCTCTTTGGACAGAACAGAAATTTCTGCAGAAAAAAATGTCCTCAGAGCTATCTACTATCACTTTATAACTGAATAATAGATGGATTATACATCTTCATTTTTTTTTTTAACCTTGAGTGGATCTGTTTGGTCTGGGGATGAAAGAGCCTGTGGAGGAATGAGCAAGTCTGTGCCACTGGCAATATGACAAGTAACTTATCAAAGGGTCCTTTCTATTAATCAATCACAAGCTTGTTTTAAGCACTAGCTATGTGCCAGGTGCGGATGATACAAAGAATGCAATGATAAGGAACCTGCCCACGGGAGGCTTTAATTCTGCTAAAAGAAAATGATTTGCACAAAATAAATAAAGGAAAGGCAATTTTGAAAGGAAGACCACAAGTAATTGGAAAGGAGATGGTTAGCAAGAAGATGGTACTTGAGAGCAGCCAAGTGACTTAGTGGATTGAGCACTGAGCCTGGAGTCAAGAAGACCTGAGTGTGAATGTGACCTCAGACACACACTAGCTGTGTGACTGTGGATAAGGCGCTTAACCCTCTTTGCCTCAGTTTCCCCATCTATAAAATGAGCTGTAGAAGGAAATGGCAAACCACTTCAGGATCTTTGCCAGGAAAACCCCAAATAGAGTCACCAAGAGTCTGACCTGACTGAACAAAAACTTGAACTTACTTGTTTTAAAATGTTGTGGCTGGGGGAACTACATCCCCCAGCATGCCTCAGTGGTTCCCCCCAACCCCTGCTAAGGACTAGTCCCGCCTAGAAAGGAACTTTGAATTGGAGGAGATTCAGAGTATGGGGAGTTAGTTAATTTCAGCTGGGAGAAACTCTGGTTTTTCTTACTTTAATCAAGTTAATAATATAAAGAGTTTTTCTTATTTTAATCATTTCAAACTGAATCTTGAAAGAAAGTAGGAAGTGGAAGTAAAGAAGGAGAGCATTTTTGGCAAGGGGTACAGTCCAGTACAAAGACATGACAATAGGAGATGGAAAAACATTTCTGAGGAATAGCAAGGAGAACAGTAAGGGTGGATCAGAGCACATGAAGGAGTGCAATGTAAAAAAAAATCCTGAAAATATAATTTGGGACCAGGATATGAACTGCTTTAGTGCCAAACAGAGGAATCTTTCTTTGATTCTAGGAATAATATGGAGCCCTTGGACCCTATTGAGTAAGGGAGTGGCACAGTCAGACATGATTTAGGAAAATCACTTCAGTAACTAAACAGAGGATGGATTGAAGTGGAACAGAAGCTCTCGGCAGGGGACCAACTCGAAGGCTATTTGAATAGTCCAAGTGAAAGGCAATGAGAAACTGAACTAGGGTGATGTATGTGTGAATAGAGAAGGAGATGGATGAGATGAATGGATAAGAGAGATGTTGCAGGAGAAAAACTTAGTATGATTTGGCAAGTCCTGGTGCTTAAGACAAAAAGAAAGGAATTCCTATTCCTTTCTGGAATCAGGACAACCTGAGTTCAAATCTGATCTCAAACACTTGCTTTGACCCTGAGCAAATCACTTAATCCTGTTTTCCTCAGTTTCCACATCTGTAAAATGAGCTGGAGAAGGAAATGACAAGCCATTCTAGTATCTTTGCCAAGAAAACCCCAAATGGGGTCATGGAGAGTAGGACACAACTGAAGAACAATGGAACAACTAGCACCAAGCATGTGGCTAGGTATAAGGTAGTTGTCTAATAAATTTTTGTTGATTGGACTCTGTACCTTATTGGTAGAATGAAATATCATAGGATAATGAATTAGTTCAGTGGCAGTATTACCTTGGCTCCCAGGCAATCACTTTTCTATTACCTACTGGATTGGCTTCGATATAAACAAAATTATTTCAATCCACTTGAATTTTTTTTAATCTCATCAGGTCCCAGAAAGACCTCCAAAGGCAATTTCTTTAAAAAAAAAACACCTTCCCTTCTGTGTTAGAATTATTACTAATTATTGGTTCTAAAACAGAAGATCAATAAGGGCTAGGCAATTAAGGTTAAGTGACTTTCCCAGAGTCACACCACTAGGAAATATCTGAGGCCAGATTTTAACATAGGACCTCACATCTCCAAACCTAGCTTTCTATCCAGGAAGCCATCTAGCTATACCTTAACAGGCAATTTCCATGCCAGTGTAGTTTTTTGGCCCAAAAGTAACCTTTCTTTAAAATAAAAGACAGAGAACAGCAGAAAGAAGTATAAAGAGCTCCCCTACCAACTTCCTACCCTGTCCTATCCATGACACCTCCAAAAAGATGAAGAAAATACACCTGACCAAATCCTCATTGGCCAATACCACATTGTTTTGATGACCTCTGCTTTATAGTACAGTTTAGGATCTGGTACTGCTAGGCTTCCATCCTTCACATTTTCTTTTCAGTATTTTTCTTAATATTCTTGATCTTTTGTTTTTCCAGATGAACTTTGTTATAATTTTTTCTAATTCTATAAAAAAGTTTCTTGGTAGTTTGATAGGTATGGTACTGAATAAGTAAATTAATTTGGGTAGGATTGTCATTTTTATTATATTAACTCATCCTACCCATGAGCAATTAATGTTTTTTCCAATTATTTAGATCTAGTTTTAATTGCATGAAAAGTGTTTTGCAGTTACGTTCATATAATTCCTGTGTTTGTCTTGGCAGATAAATTCCTAAATATTCTATATTGTCTAGAGTGATTTTGAATGGAGTTTCTCTTTCTAACTCTTGCTGCTGAGTTTTATTGGAAATATATAGAAATGCTGATGATTTATGTGGGTCCAAATCCTCATTGAAAAAGCCAAAAAACCATTATAGTGAGTCATTTTTTAAGCCCAGGTCTTCATAATGGGTAGACAGGGCTGGAGACCCTGGGGAAGAGGTCTGACCAGGAGTTAATGTACAAAGTATTCCAGTGCAGGCAGAGGCTATGCATCAGGGCAAGCAGAAGTCCTAGGTCCAGCAAGAAGGGACCTAAACTTGAGCAGTCTTCAGGAATGGATGCGAACTGAAGCTCACTACCCAATTCCAGTCACAGATCCAAGGGAGAACAAGTCTAGAGTTGGTATTCCAGGGTTAGGCATGGTCATGGGTCCTTGATGGTAAACCAAAAAAGGAACAAGTTCAGCAGAAAGCAGCAGCTGGACTCTGACCCTAAAATCATAGGGGAGTCTCAGTTCCAGCCTCCAGCCTCTGAAGCCTACAGAGGAATAACCAGGATAGGAATCCTAAACCAAAGGGAGTCTACAGTCTACAGTTCAGTCTGAGCCAGCAGAGCATTTCAGCTGGCTAAGAAAGGTCGAACAGCTGTCTACTGAAATATCAAATAGGATAAATCTACAGGTCTGTCACTTAGAGCCAAACTCAAGTCAAGGTCTTGTGGAACTCAGTACAGATAGTGAATAAGTGTTAACAAGATTTTGAACTGGTTTAGACCACTCTGGAGACACTGAAAACTTGTAGGTCACTAGCTGTTCCTGAGACCTTGGAATACAACCAAACTAAATACCCTTAAGAAAGCAATGGTAGGATCAACCCAGGCATTCCCTTTTGAAGTGTGCACAGGGAGTGGCTAAGTAGTTCAGTAAATCGATAACCAAGCCTAGAAAGGAGGTCTGAGGTCAAATATGGCCTCAAACACTTCCTAGCTATGTCACCCTGTGTCATTTAACCCCCCATTGCCTAGCCCTTAGTACTCTTCTGCCTTGGAACCCTTACATAATATTGATTATAAGATGGAAGGTAAGGGTTTAAAAAAGAAAAAAGAGATGTGCATAGCCTGGCCCTAACATGAAGTCCAAAGTAAAGAAATAGACTGAAATAATGAGCAAACAGATAAAAAGAATCACTATAGTGGGGCCTGAGTGGATCCCTCAAGGTGCAGGGCCAGAAGAAGAAAATGATTCCAAAACATACATAAGTAAAGCCTCAAATAAAAACACAGCAGGGGCACAAAGTCGCTAGAATTATTGGAAGAAATTAGGAAAGATTGAATTGATATTTTCATAAATGAAATTAGAATTTAGAAGAAAAATGCAAGAGAAACAGGAGCTTTGGAAGAAAGATTGGAAAAGAGAATAAATATCTTGGCATGAGATATAAAACTTTGACCAAGGAACAAACTCCCTAAAAATTAGAATGAACCAAATAGAAGCCAATGACTCCATGAGACAAGAAATATTTAAAATAAATTCAAGAATAAAAAAATAGAAAAAAAATAAGGCATCTCATAGCAAAAACAACTGACTGAAAACCAGATTGAAGTGAGAGAATTTAAGAATCATTGAATTACATAAAATCCACAAGAAAAAAAAAGCCTAGACATTATATTTTTTTAAATCATAAAAGAAAATATCCCAGATCTCCTAAAACCAGAGAAAAAGTAGAGTTTTTAAAAAACTCCACTAATCTTCTCCTAAAAAAGAACCCCAAATGAAATTTATATTGAACGTTATAGCCTAAATCCAAAGCTCATGTGTCAAAGGAAAAGTACTGTAAACATCTGGAAAGAAAAAATTCAAGTTCTGAGGAACCACATAAGAATCATACATAATTTACCAGCCATCAATATAAAAGAAATAGAGAACTTAGAATATGACACTTCAGAAATCAAAGGATATAGGCTTATAACCAAGAACAATTTACCCAACAAGATTGAGCATAATCCTATGTAGAGGAGGGGAAAAAGACCTTTAATGAAATAGTGAACTTCCAAGCATTCCTGATGAAAAGACCAGAGCTGCATAGAAACTCTGAAGTGCAAACACACCAGTCAAGAGAAATATTAAATAATAGCCCCTTTATCAGTGTCAGAAAACTGAAAACTGATGGGCACCCACTGATAAATTAGGGAATGACTGAACAAGTTATAATATACAAATATGATTGAATTATTTTTGTGATAGAAAAAATGATGGAGATGGGTTTAGAGAAAACTAGAAAGATTTATATGAATTGATGAAGTATGAAATGAACAGAACCAGACAACAATATTATAAGGACAAATAACTTTGAAACCCTTAGGAACTCTGGTCAGCATAATAGTTAACCACCATTTCAGAAAGAGCTCTTCATGAAATCTACCTATCTACCTCCTAAAAGTGGGTAACTTCTGCACTCAGCACAAAATGAGACATTTTTTGGACAAAACCAATGCAGAATTTTTTTTTGTCAGACCATACATGTTTGTAATAGAGATTTTTTTCTTTCTTTTTCAAATGGGTAGAGGAAGAGCAAAAAGGTAGATTTTGCCAATTAACAGATAATAAAATTCAATTTTAAAAATAAAATACAAGGCAAGCATGTATTACCAAAATACCTGTAGCAGAACTATTTCTTGTAGCAAAATGGATGCCCAATACTTTAAGAATAACTCAATATAATATACTATTATTACACTGTAAAAAATGAATATAATAATTCAGGAAAAAATGAAAAAATTTGAATGAACTGATACAGAATTAAACAGAGCAGAGAGGATGCAAGGACCATAGCAATGTAAATAGAAGCAGTACTGAAAGCCAGCTGAACTCAAATTAACTACAGCGACCAATTGTGGTCCCAGAGAAAAAAATAAACACTAAACCTTTATAAGCCTTAGTTTCCTCATCTGATACCTAAGAGAGTTGAGCAAAATAATGAATGAGGCCTCAGAGGCAATTAATAAATGCTTATTGAAATAGAAAAAAGAAAGACTTCTTTTCATGAGAAGTAGCATGGTTCAGATGGAGAAAGGCTAGATTTGAAATCAAAGAACACGATTTCCTATTATAATGTATGACTTTGTACAAGACACTAAAAGCACTCTGGGCTTTGGTTTCCTAATCTATAAAATGAAGATGTTGGCTTTTAAGGATCTTTCAACTCTAAGACCAGATCCTTTAATCTTGCTAGGAAAGAATCTTGAATACATAATTTTTTTGTCAATTGTTTTCATTTAGTTCTTTATCTTTTTTATGAGGGAAGGTTCAGTGGAGAGAAGACATATTTGAATATGACTCGTTTAAAAACAAAAAGCAACAGTAGAGCTTAAGCTAAAATAAAAGGCAAAAAAATAAAGATTTTTGGAAATTCCAAGCCAGAAATATTTGCATATAAGATCATCTTCCATTTGGACTCCTCTGAATCCTAAACTCTCTTGTTGTCCTGATCCAACAGAGTTCTTTAACTTTAAGCAGAAGCTACCAGATGGAGTTGGGGATATAAGGAGAGGAGGGGCTGTCATCAGCCCGCTTACCCCGACTTCCCTCTGCCCACATTAGTTGAGCCTCAGTGCCCCTCCCTGTAATCCTTCCCAGCCTACTCCAACACTGGTCGGGCCTCACTGCTTCCACAACTAATACACTCCCAACACAATGAGGGGACGGCAGGGGCAGGCGGGACAAGCATCAGATAAAGCTGACGCTAACTTGACAGACTTGCTTCTTTTCCAGTGGCACATTATGAACTGGCCAAGTGAAAAAGAAAGGTCATTATTCCTTCTTATCTAGGGACTGAATGGGGTGCAGCCTCTGTCATGGGAAGGCTCTTGGCTTGTTTCCAGGGGACTCTCACTTTTGCAGTATCCTATATTCATCCCAAGCCTGCCTCCCACCATCTTCAGAAGTTAATTTGGTTCTACAATGGGTCTGGAGCCAGCCCAACAAGAACAGCGTATCCCTGAGTGTTCCCTGAGCCAAAGACCCCCAGGAAAACCATCCCAAATCTGAGGCTGATTGGGCACTGGAGAGCCAGTGGCATCCATCCTAAAATAGATTCTAATCTATGGGGTAAATTAAGCCCACTTTGAGGGGACCAGCCTAGGACTGAACCAGCTTTTTTTTTTTCTGTAGAAGTTCTTTGATACTCTTTAGTAGTAGCCTTACTTCTGATGAAGCCAGTTCAGTCATCTAATCCTGGAAAGGCTTGTATAATTATTTGGACCAGGTTACATTTAGGCTTATGTAGAAAGAGCACTGGTTCTGGAGTCATGAAGACCTGAGGTTCAAATACAATTTCAGACAATTATCAGCTAAGTGACTCTTGGCAAATCACTTAACCTGTTCGCCTTAATCCACTAGAGAAGGAAATGGCAAACTACTCCAGTATCTGGGCCAAGAAAACTCCATGGACAGAATGATCAACAGGGTAACAAAGAGGTGGACATGACTGGCTGAATGATAAAAGCTATTTTCCATAAAATAGATATAGTCAGTCCTACCTGGGGGTGAGCGCAGTGCCTAGGTCCAATGTTCTCAAACTTTGGAATGTAAGTGCCTTGAGGGCAGGGACTTTCCCTTTAGTCATTGTATCCCCAGTATCTTGTAGTTCCTGGTACATAGGAGGTAGTGTCCAGAAGAGAGGTAGGGGTAGGCAATGGGGGGTCAAGTGACTTGCCCAAGGTCACACAGCTGGGAAGTGTCTGAGGCCAGACTTAAACCTAGGACCTCCCATCTCTAGGCCTGGCTCTCAATCCACTGAGCCACCCAGCTGCCCCCTATCTTGACTGATTAATAAATGAATCCTTGTTGAACTGAATAAACAAAAATCCTGAAGATTAAGTACTCTTCTTCCCATCTACTATTTCTCTTCATTCTTCTTCCCACCCAAAAATACAACTATTAATAGGATCATAAATTTAGAACTGGAAAGGTCCTCAGAGATAATTTGATCCAATACCAAGGTATAAGCTCTTTGAGGGGAAACATAATAGAAAAACTACGGACTTGGGTTTTATTGCTGGCTTTTCATCTGCTACCTTGGTGATCTAATTTTAGAGTTGAATAGAAATTTCTCATAGGAGAGCCTGCTAAACATTTCTGAGATCCAATCCCTCTCCTTTGCCTTTGCTCCCACCTTAGTGCAGAATGCCATTACCAGTCTCCTATATCATTTCCATAACCTCTGCTTCTTGTCTCTTTCCATTCAATTTTTTCTTCAGATAGTTTCCAGTCATCTTCCAAATTAAGTGACTTTATCCTCTTTTCCTAAAGAGCCTTCAGTAGCAATCCATAACCCCCTGAATAAAAGGAAGATTCTTTAGGCTAGTATTTAAAGTCTTGCATGAGATGGCCCTATTCCATGCCTCTTTCCTCAGACACACAAAAAGGAAAAGGAGAGAGCTTAGTAGAAGATGACTAGACCCAGTGTCAATAATTTTTAATGCACTATTTACATTAAGATATTTATAATAATACTTTTGCAATAGTAAAGAACTAGAATCAAAGAAGATTCCAGTTGGGTGGGGAAATGGATAAACAAATTATGGTACATAAATGTAATGGAATATTACTATGGCGAAAAAAATAATGAGAATCTTAGGAAGTCGTATGTGAACTGATGCAAAGTGAAGTAAGAAGAACAAGGAAAAAACCATACACAGTGATGCCACCAATATAAATGGAAAGAAAAACAAACCAAAAAATGGAATGTTATGTAATGATAATAATAATGGCCAAGCATTAGAAAAGATGAGAAAATGCACTTCCATCTTTTGTTACAGAAGTATGGATCTATGGTTGCAGAACATTGCATGTGCTATCAAATTTGATTGATGTACTGATTAGTTTTGCTTAGATACTTTTATTTTATTATTTATTATCAAGTTTATCTAGATAATAAAAAATATCTAGGTGGGAGAAGGAGAGATATATTTTGAAATGACTTATGTAAAAACAAAAGGTACCAATAATTTTCTTTACTTCCTAGGAAAACATAAATAAGGGATTGAATTAAGGATGGAGTGAGAGTTAAATGTAGGGAACTGATATGAGAGATATTAGGGAGATAGAATTAACTAAATGTAGCAGTTGATTGAATATGAATACTTAGAACAATGAGGAAAAATGAAAAGTCAAACATTGTCTCAAAAATTTAAGCGTGGGTGATGGGATGTCACCAACAGAAAGGCAAACTAGGAGGAGAGGCAAACCCAGAACAGGCAATGAGTATAGATTTGGACATGTTTAGTCTAAGGGACAGGCAGGACCCACAAGTGGAACTGTCCAAGGGGCAGTTGGAAACATAAGATTGGAATTCAGAATTGATCCTGAAGTACAGTTTATAGATCAGGACATCATCTAATACAGAGGAGTCAAACATACCTGCAGCATTCTTGAGTGCAACCTGAATAATATGTAATTGAAAAATATTTAACAAAATAAATAAAAACAGAATAGAATAGAAATAATATCAATATGTAGTTTTCTAAGTCAATATGCAGGTGCAGGGATTCTTATGAACTGTTAAGTGACTGCAATTTCTATTTGAATGTCACATCCCTTATATAACAAACTCTCAACAAGAAAATAGCAACAAGGACAATGCAGAAAGATATTAAGCCTGGCCCTAACATAAGATCTGAAGTCGGAAATTAAGCTGGAGGAATAAGTGAACAACCCTAAAAAACAGAATTCTACCATAAAAAGCTATTTTGATGACAAAAGTACTCAAGACTCAAGCCCAGAAGAAAATAACCCCCAACTATCTATAAACAATACCTCAAAGAAAAACTTAACATAAGCTCAAATAAATAAAATGAGATTTTTAAAAATTCTGGTTTTATAAATGAAATTGGAGTTCTAGAAGAAAAAATGGGATAGAAATGGGAACTTTAGGAAAAAGAATTAGAAAGAGAATTAGCAGGTTGGAATAAGAAGGACAAAACCTAAATCAAGCAGTAAACTTCCTGAAAATAAGAATAAATGAAAACATAATCAATGACTCTGTGAGACAACAAGAAATATTTAACAAAGTTAAAAGACTGCAAAAAAAAACCAGAAAATGTAAGGCATCTCGTAACAAAAATAATTCACTTGGAAAATAGAGCAAGAAGATATAATCTAAGAATGACCAAAAAAGGACATAGATATCATATTTTAAGAAGAATTTAAAAAAACACCTACCTGGAGCTCTTATATTCAAAAGGCAAAGAAGAGACAGAAAGAACCCACCAGTCATCTCCTGACTGACTTCATAAATCTCAAAATGAAAACTCCCTAAAACATCATACCCAAAATCTAAACCTTCCAGATAAAAATTAAAATGGTGGCAAGCAGCCAGAAAGAATTCAAACATTGAGGAGTCAAAGTCAGAATCAATCATACTTTTTCAGTTACCACTCTAAAGGAACCAAGAGCTCTCCATTCAATATTCCAAAAGGCAAAAGATATAGGCTTACAACTTTGATGAATATACCCAGCAAAACTGAGTATAATCCTACAAGGTAAAAAATAAAAATGAGTCTTTAATAAAACTGAAGTCTTTGAAACATTCCTGATGAAAACAACAAGGCTGCATAGAAACTTTAAAGTCTAAACACAGGAGTCAAGAGAAACTTAAAAAGATAAACATAAAAGAACAATCATAAGGGATTAAATAAGGATAAACTGCTTGCTTTCTAATATGGGAAGCTGATACATATGTCCCCTCTGAACCCTAACATCCTCGGGGATCATAGAAGAAATCCAATTAGACAGAAGAGATAAGTGTTGTGATAGTGCATAGAGCCCTGGGCCTGGAGTCAGGAAGAGTCATCTGGCCTCAGATACTGAGTGATCCTGGACAAGTCACTTAACCCTGTTTGCCTCAGTTTCCTCATATGTAAAATGAACCAGAGAAAGAAATGACAGACAACTTTAGCATCTCTACCAAGAAAACCCCAAATGGGGTCATGAAGAGTTGGAGACAACTGATACAATTAAACAACAACAATAATTGCTGATCTGTACTGATTGAGGGATTTTCTTCATTGGGAGTTCTCTGCATGAATGATATCACAGACCCAAAAGAAAAAAGACGGGATACCCATGGGAAAAGCCCCCAAATGAGGTTACAAAGAGTCAGACATGACTGAAAAATGAAAGAACAAAAAAATGAGAGAACCTATGGGTTGTTCTGTTATATCTTGATGGTCTTAAAAGAATAAGAAGGGAGAAAATGAGAAATAAAGTAAAAGAGGAAAAGCAGAGCAAGGATAGAGAAAATTATCTCATTATCAGGGTATAGGAGTAGAAGTTTATGCAAACTAGGAGGAAGAGGTGGGAGAAGCAGCTGACACTGGGACCTAACTCTCATCTAGTCAAAGAAGCACACATGCAAAGTGAGTTCAGTGCAGAAAGATATTTTATTCAACAAGAAAACAGGAAGGAAATGAGGAGAGGGAGGAATAAGAGAGTAGATTAAAGAAGGGTTTAGTCCTAAGCAAAAGGAACTCTAATGATGTACACAAATATTTATGGCAGCTCTTTTTGTGGTGGCTAAGAACTGGAAATTAAGAGAATACCAATCAATCGGGAAATGGCTATATTTATATTATGGCTACGTTTTATATTATGGCATATAAATGCAATGAAATAATATTCTGCTGTAAGAAATGATTAATGGAATGGTTTCAGAGAAACCTAGAAAGACTTATACAAACTGATACAAAATGAAGTGACCAGAACCAAGAGAATAATTTACACAGTAACATTTTTCACAGACTCTGAAAGACTGAGGAACTCTGATCAATATAATATGGCCAATTATGATTTCAAAGGACTAAGGATGAAAAAAATTCTACCTAATAGAGAGGCGAAAGACTCAGAGTGCAGAATGAGACATAGATTTTATTGGACCGTGGCCAATGTGGACATTTGTTTTGTTTGACCATTAATGTGTGTAACAGAGATTTTCTCCTTTTTTCTTTCTCAACTGGGGTCAAAAAGACAGAGAAAAGGTAGATTTTTTGTTGATAAGAAAAAGATAAAATTTAATTTAAAAAAGTAAAATATTGATATTGTTCAAATAGAAAACACTGGACTGAGAAATCAATAAGTCTAGACCCTAGTAGTCAATCTGTTTCAAACTAGGCATATCACATAAGATATCTATTTTTTTTCAAATTGGGAAATTGTTACAATCAAAGAGTGCTAGGTACAGAGGACCTGGGTTTGAATTATCACTCCATCACTTGCCATTTCTGACTCCAGTCAAGCCATTTAATCTCTCTGAGGCTCAATTCCCTCTATAAATGAAGATGTTGAACCTCTGTGGTCTTGTTCTGCTCTACATCTATGATTTTTTTAAGCCCTTATCTTCTCTTGGTATTACTTTTAAGACAGAAAAGCAGCAAAGACTACAAGGCAATAAGGGTTAAGTGACTAGTCATGGGTCACAGAGTTAGGTCCCTTCCAGCACTTACATTCTATGACTCAGTGATACCAATGTCAAGGCTGCTAGTTGGAATACTTTACATGAGAGTCATTTTAGAAAAGGCTACTAGTTAAACTCTAGCATAAAATTTAGGATTCATTAATAAGTGATTGTTATTTATGCCGGGGGGGATTTTTTTTACATTTATTTCCTACAACTTTCTTATTTCACAATATTCTCTAGATCTTTAGGTGGCCAGTCAGATGCCTTCGATTAATCCCCACTGATGAAAAGTAAAAAATAAAAACCAAACACGTAAAATCTGATCCTGAATCCAAAGTTCCCCAGAAATGCCTACTATCATGGTTATTTTTCCTTTTAAGAAGGAACTGAAATAAAACTAATGGATATCCATGTATAGATTCCAGAAGATTAGAACCTCTGAGTTAAACTTTTAAAAAGGCGTCGAGTCTACCTCTTGTCTACAAATGTTGCAGACACATCTGGTCGATTTTAGCTCAGGAAAACTCACCCCAATTGGGTTAAAAAATATCATTTGAACAAACATGCAAAGATCATTCTATGCGCTGGGATTTTTTTTTTCATCCCTGGCTTTTGTTCCATTTCTGGTAAAAGCCTGTTTCTCTGTACTGAAATACTCCTGCTGATCAAGAGTGGAATATGTGAGAATGAACTAAAATCCATTATCAAACAAATATAGCAGTAGGCTTTTCAGAGTCATCAGAGGGGATGCTGCCTTTTTCTCCCTCAAGAAGTTGAGAGTGATTTGCACTCTTGCAAATAGGGCAAAGTGGCAGTGGCTTTCTGTGTGTTTTTTACTGTGTTCTGTCTATACAAGTTTGATTTGTAAATTCCCATTATAGCTCTTTTGGTTCTTCTGCAATGGCCTTCCTCTGTGATTGGAGACAGGATACCAGAGGAATCTGAGCTCTGCCAAGGGCTGTCTTGATGGAATACCTTGGGAATTCATGCAAAGGCTCCTAGGTTCCTGAAACAGGGCCCCAAACAAGTTGGAAAAACTTCAGCCCCTGAGTCTGCTGAGTCCCACGTCGCTGTATTCTCAGCCAACCCAAAGAGCCAGGAGGAAAAGATAAATGGAGGAGGGCCATCCTAAAACTGACAAAGCCTGGCCTGAAACTGCCAATTTCAGGGTGGCCATGCTGAGTCTGCTGTGGGGAAAAGCAACATCTGTTTCTGGGCTTTGGACCAGAAACATCTGTTTCTGTACTCAATTCCCCATGGCTGGAACATTTCAGCTCCTCCTGAAATAAGCACAGCCTTCCTACAGAAGCCAGAAATGGGGGTATCATTGATAAGACTCAACTATACAAGGACACAATCACCCACAGCCTAATCGTGCTCACCCTTCCTTCTGGGAGAACAATATCCCATCTCTTTGGGCTCCTCTCGGCTTCCTGCTAGTACTTTACTTTGCTCTTTCTTCTGCTGAGACTTTACTTCAATTTTTTTTCTTTCTTTTTTTTTTTTTAACAAAACCAGGCAGAAGGCACAAGAACTTGATCCTTCTTGCCTCAGAGCGCGGAAGTGGAGCAGAGGGAGCTTAGGCGCTGGTATCAGCATGAAAACACACTTTTGTTTTGCTGAAATTTCAAGTCTCATTTGATAGCATTTCTAACTGTTATCAAAGGCTCCTTTCCTTCCTGATTTGCAACATTTTTAAGGCTTTAAGTAAGATTTTCTTCATTGGGGAATTTGAAGAATATTCCTTTTAGAGAATTCTCTCTTCCTTTTTTTTTTTTTTTTTAGTCTGTATCTGTCTGTCTCTTTTCTGTTCTTCTCCTCTCTATTCTCCCTTTCCTCCCTTCTCACTCTCCTGTCTCATTCCCTCTCCTTCTCTAAATCTCTTTCTGTTTCTTTCTCATGGCTCTTTTCTCTCCCTCTCCCTCTTTGTCTCTTCATCTCTCTCTGTCTTTCTCCCTTCTTTCTTCCTTCCCTTCCTCCTTCTCTCTTCTTGGACTCTCTTTCTCTGTTTCTCTCTCTGTAGCTCTTCTCTCTGCCTCTTCCTCTCTCTCTCCCTCTCTTTGTCTCTGTTTCTTTCTCCTGTCTCCTCCTTTCTCTCCTCCTCCCTCCCTCCATCTCTTTTCTCTCTTCTCTCTCTCTCTCTCTTTCTCTCTCTCTCTCACACACATGCACACACATACTCTCTCTGTCTCTCCTCTTTCCTCCTTTCCTCTCTCTTCTTGCTTTCTTCTTCCTCTACTCTTTCCCTCTCTTCTTTTTTCTTTCTTTTCTTCATTCTCCTGCTTCTCTTCTTTCTGTTTCTATCCCTGTATCTCTATCTTTCCTCTTTTCTTTCTTTTCTCCTCCTATCTTTTCATCTCTCTTCTCTCTCTTTCCTTCTCTCTTTCTCTTTCTCTCTCTACCTCTATCCTCTTTTCCCCTACCTTTGGTGTACTATCTCCTCTCTCTCACTGTCTCTATGTCTTTGTCCATCTATCTCCCTTTTCATTCTCTATCCCTCTATGCTCCTCTCCTCTCCCTTCTCTGTACTATCTCCTCTCTAAATCAGTCTCTCTCTATTACTGTCTCTCTATACCTGTCTTTGTCTCTCTGTCTGTCTGTCTCTGTCTCTCTTTCTCTGTTGGTTTTGTATTTTGTAGTTCCCCACACTCTGATAAAGCAGCTAGTTCTTATTTGTGTATATGCGGGGAAGTAATTTTGTAGTCTGTTTCCAATTCCCATTCATTCTAATATTTGAAGTGTGCCATCTGTCCTTCACCGTAATGGGAGTTTGAAATAAGATGGTTTATAGTTTAGCCCTTTGAGTTGTTGAGAATGATAAACATTGTCAGTATTAATATTATTATTATTAGTGCCTGCACATTGTGATTCAGAAAAACAATTGTTGTGGATGGGAAATGCGCACCACTTGTTTCTAGAGTTCCTCACAAACATTATAAAATGAATATTCTGTCAAGGCTACCTCGTTAGCATACATTTCCACCTGATTCTGAAAGCATTTGTGCTACCTGAAAGAAAACACTTGACAATCCAAGTTGTTGTTTGAATAGTTTTAAAGTTCAGCTCTTTTGAAGTATTTTCAACAAGATCTCTCAAAGAGGCAAAGGTTAAAGCCAGCTAAGATTTGGTCTGACTTGAATTTCATGATTTAGAAGCAGACATCAATAAAGCCTGTCTGGTGCCTCCATATGTTCCTTCCAAATCACCATTTTACCATTTTTGAAAGTTGATTTCATATCTGCTGGGAAACGAAAATAAAAATGAGTCTCGCTTAAAAGCAGCTACTTTATACCAAATTAACAAAGTAGACCTCAACATCCCTCTCGAATCTTTTCAAAAGTGATTTCCTTTGCAGTCACTTTTTGTTCTTGCCCTGATCTCAAAGGAAAACACATTTCTTCAAATATATTTTAAATCATTTTAAACGTGCAATGAATGCACTGACATAAACCATTAATATGAAACTGGTGAGGAGAATGACTCTCTCTGCCCACATTAATTTTCACTATTCTTAATTAGACCCTGAAAAGTCAAGGATTTAATGCAAATCCTGGTTGACTTTTAATTAAAGCAATCCAGCATTTAATATTACAAGATGTCCTTTACTAAGTTCATAGGATGTATACAAGAGCTAAAGAAATAAGCTTTGGGGGTGGGAAGAGAGTGGTTAGTATTATGTGGCATACGGAAAGGAAAGGTTGAAGAGTGAGTGGAGAGGCAGCCTCAGAATCAGGGTAAACTATGGGTTCAAGTCCCATCTCTAAGGGTGTGTAACCCTTATCTAGTCTCTTACCTCAGTCCTATAGGCAACTCAAAGACTTTAGGATGTGATTACAATTGTAATACAATTTGGGGGCAGTTGGTGGTGCAGTGGCTAGGGTGCCAGGGCTGGAGTCAGGAAGACCTTAGTTCAAATCAGACCTCAGACACTTCCTAGCTGTATGAACCTGAACGAGTCACTTAGTCCTGTTTGCCTCCGTTTCCTCATCTGTAAAATTAACTGGAGAAAGAAATGGCAGACCACTCTAGTATTTCTGCCAAGAACATCCCAAGTGGGGTCATGAAGAGTTGGACGCAACCGAAACAACTGAACAACAATTGCTGATTTATGTCAATCAAGGGGTCCGGAGCTCCCTGCATGAGTGAAATCACAGATCCAAAAGATTTAAGATGGGATACCCTTGGGGAAAGTCAGGCATTTGTACTGCTTGTCACCCTGGGAGATGGTGAGGATGTCTATGAGTTTGTACAGAGGAGCAACTTGTATTCTCTGCAATTTTTCTATTGGTCAGAAAGCAACTGACTAATAAATTGGGATCTTGGGAATTTGTGCAATTTGTATCGCAAGAGAAATCTAGCCTTGTATGGAGGGGGGGAAATTCCTTCTTTCCCCTTATCTAACCCCAAACTAAGAATCTAGTACCTATGGGAATTTCAGTTGAATGTGCAGAGGGGTAGAGAAGACCGTTTACCCCAAGAGATTGACTCGGGCCACCTGCCATGCTTACATTGCCTGATCCACTCAAATCCCAAGAGAAAGGGAGAGGAAGGAATTACAGAAGACAAACCATAGGAAAGAAGTCCCAGTGATGGGACCTCAGAGACAGTGACCCAGGGCCAGGCAGAAGATGGCAAGATGATTTTATGGCCAGCGGAAGAGCACAAACCCCAAGGATCATGGAATTCTGGCAAAGGTCCTACCATTTTGATTGTCTCAGGAAAAGCCTCAACTCTCCAGTAGTAGATACAACTTAACCTACTCACTCTCAATCCTATATACCATACATAAACCTAACTAGAACAGAAAATTTGCCCATCATTATTTATAATCTAGGAAAGTGACTTCCAAGGAGAATTCCTGAACCCATTTCAATGAAAACAGGAATCGATCTTGATAAAAATGGAGACTAAGCAGATATGAAGACACATGTAAATATACTAGTTTCTCTTCACTTCTATCCTGGTGTTCTTCTGAACAGACTACTGCTTCTGAGAACCCTCCAAGCCTGAGACCTGCTTTAATTAATGCATTGGAAGAATCTTTGAAAAGAAATAATCAATAAATATTTATTAAATGCCCATTGTATACCCATTCCTGTGAGATCACAGAACATTGGCTTTTATTTTATTAAAAATATAATTTAAAATAAATATAATAGGGGGCAGCTGGGTAGCTCAATAGTTTGAGAGCCAAGCCTAGAGATGGGAGATCCTAGGTTCAAATTTGGCTTCAGACACTTCCCAGCCATGTGACCCTGGGCAAGTTACTTGACCCTCATTGCCTAGCCCTTACCACTCTTCTGCCTTGGAGACAATACACAGTATTGACTCCAAGAGTAAAGGTAAGGATTTTAAAAAATAAATAAAATAAGATAAATTTAATAATTTAATAAAAATATTTTAATAATTGTTGAAGATCAAAAAGGGTATATGATTTAAATATAAAGGGTGATACCATAAGTAAATTAGGGAATATAGCATATTTTGCCTTGCAGATCTTTGGAGAAGAGACGAATTTGTGATCAAAGAAGAGACAGAGAACATCATAAGAGGTAAAATAAAAATGTTTGATTATATTAAATTATTATTTATTATATATTATATATTAAATTAAAAAGGTTTTATGAAAACAAAACCAATGTAACCAAGATTAGAAGGGAAACAACAAGCCAGGAAAACATTTTTATAGTAAATTTCTCCAATAAAACTCTAATTCCTCAAATTTTAGAGAATTAAGCCAAATTAATAAGAATTCAAGTCATTCCCCAATTGACAAATGGCCAAAGGATATGATAAGCAGTTTTCAAGTGAAGAAATCAAAGCTACCAAAAATTATATGAAAAAATATTCTAAATCACTCTTGATTAGAGAAATGCAAATTAAAACAAATCTGAGGTACCAACCCACATCACAGATTGGCCAATATAACAGTAAAGGAAAGTGATAAATTTTGGAGAGAATATGACAAAATTAGGAACCAATACATTGTTGGTGGAGTTGTGAACTAAATCAACCATTCTGGAAGGCAACCATTCTGGAACTATGTCCCAAAAGGTATAAAACTGCACCTACTTGTACAAAAATATTTCTAATAGCTTTTTTTTTGTGGTGGCAAAGAATTGGAGATTGAAGGGATATCTATCTTGGGGAATAGTTTAACAAATCATGGTATATATTAGTGATGGAATACTATTGTACTATAAGAAACAATGAGCAGGATGAATTCAGAAAAAATCGGAAAGACCTACATGAATTAATGCAGGGTGAAATAAGCAGAACCAGGAATTTAAGAGTTAGCTTTATAATGTATCAAGTTTAGTCAAAATCAGTCAACTCTCAAAAGCTGCCATGAAAGAAATAGGCAGAAATGAAAGCCATAGGTCAATTCTAAAAATGGAAACATTTCAATCCAAACATAGTTTTGAAATCTTTTTGAATGATTGGCATCCCTACCATTCCTACCATTCCTACTATCCCTATCTTGACTACTACCTTTTAGACTTTTAAATCCCATGCACTGGACTTGAATAAAGTTATGGTTTCCATGTTTTACCATGGGATAGGATTGTTTAAGGAAGCCAGGATAATCTGTGCAGAAAGAAACACATTTTATAAGTAAATTAGGTGAACATAGAATAGTATACCTGTCAGATCTATGGGAAAGAAAAGAATTTAAGACAAAACAAGAGATAAAGAATATTACAAAATGTAAAATGAATAATTTTGATTACATTAAATCAAAAAGGGTTTGTATAAACAAAACCAATGTAACCAAAATTAGAAAGGAAGCAACAAAAGGGAAAAAAATCTTTATAACAGAAAGAAACAAATTAACTGCCTATTTGGGGGAATGAAATTAGACTGGCCCAACTGGTGATTGGAAGCATGTCATGGTGTATAGATATTATGGAAAGTTATTGTGCTCTAAGAACAAATTAATATGAAGATTACAGAGAAGATTGGGAAAACTTATGAGTTTATCTAAAGTGAAATAATCAGGAAAGTGATATACAACATAATTACATTAATGTCAATGGAAAGTACAAAAACTCCTAAACTAATGGCTATGTAATTACAATTACCCAGCCTAGTTTCTGACAAAAGATGAGAAAATACACCTCAGTTGCTTCAATTAGCTTTTTTTTCCCTCATTATTTTTGTTAATTTTTATTCCAGATTTCACCTTGATACAATTTTCAACATGTCATTTTCTGTCATTTTCCGACAATTTGTGATCTATGTTCTCTCCCTTTCTCCCATCGCTTTCCCCCTCCCCAAGATGGCAGGTAATATGACATAGGTTGTATATGTGTTATTACATAACACATATTTCCATGTTTATTATGTTATGAAAAAGACACATATCACACTGGAGAAAAATTTACAGAGGAAATAAAGTGAAAAAGGCATGTTTCACGCTGCATTTAGATGTTGTCAGTTCCTTCTATAGCAGTGGATAGTTTTGTTTTTTTTTATCATAAGTCCCATGGAGTTATAACAGATCCTTGCATTGCTGATAATAGTTGTCATTCACAGTTGATCATGCTGCATTATTGCTTTTACTCTATACAACATTCTCCAGGTTCTGCTCACTTCACTTTGCATCACTTCATATCAGTCTTTCCAGGTTTTTTTGTGATCTTCTTGTTTATCATTTCTCATGGCACAACAGTATTCTATTATAACCATTTACCACAACTTGTTCAGCCATTCCCCAATTTATGGACATCCCTTCAGTTTCCAGTTCTTTGCCATTATAAAAAGAGCTGCAATAAATATTTTTGTTCAGGTAGGTCCTTTTCCCCTATCTTTAATCTCTTTGGGGTACAGATCCAATAATGATATTTCTGGGTCAAAGGGTATATATATAGATTTATGGCCCTTTGGGTATGGTTTCAAATTGCTCTCCAGAATGGTTGTATCAGTTCACAGTTCTACCAACAGTGTATTAGTGTCTCGATTTTTCCACATCCCTTCCAACATTTATCATTATCCTTTTTTGTCATATTAGCCAGCCTGATAGGTGTAAGTTGGTTCCTCAGAGTTGTTTTAATTCGCATTTCTCTGATTCACGGATATTTGGAGCATTTTTTCACATGACTAAAGATAGTTTTTATTTCTTAGTCTGAGAATTGCATATTATGGAAATGAATTAGCAAAGGCTGGATGGAGTAAATGGATCTGGCCATACTGGGTGCCTAGTGACAGAGGCTGTATTCACCTCAGACAGAATGAGTATTGTGGTCATCAATGGTACCACCATTGATCCCAATTGTTGTTCAGTAACTAGTAAGTGCTTACTAGTGCCAGGCACTCTGCTAAGCTCTGGGGATACAAAGAAAGGCAAAAGAAAATCCCTGCCCTCAGAGAGCTCACAATCTAATAAAGTAAACAACTATGTAGACTCATGATATATATAGGATGAGTAGGAAATAATTAACAGAAATAAGGAACTTCAATTAAGAGGAATTTGGAAAAGTTCCATGTAAAAAGTGGGATTTTAGGAGGACATTAAGGAAGCCAGGGAACCAAAATGAGGAGAGAGGATATTCCAGTAGTGGAGAAGAGCTGAAGAAAATGCCTAAAGCCAAGAGATGGAGTTTATGTGTTTCAATATGATTCCCCCTATAACAAATTCAAAGACACTACCATGCTTGAGAATGGAAAACTGGTAATCAATGGAAAAACCACTCCATCTTCTAGGAACATTTCCCCACCAATGTTAAGTGGGAAGATGCTGGAGCTAGGCATGGAGTAGAGACTACTGGTATCTTAGCCATCCTGGAAAAGGCTGAGGCTCAATTGAAGGGTGGAGCTAAATATATCTTCATCTCTGCCCCATGAGAAATATATTTCCTTTAGGATTGTCAGTGATACTTCCTACATTACCAACTCCTCTGCCCCTAGCAAAAATCTCCCATCACAACTTTGGCATTGTAGAAGGATTCAACCACAATCCATGCTATTGCTATTATTACTCAAAAGACAGACAACTCTTCAAAAATAATGCTGCCCAAAACATCATCTTTGATTCCATTGAAGCTTCTAAAGCTGTGGGCAAGGTCTTCTCAGAACTGAATAAGAAGCTCACTGATATGACTTGTCTTTTATTCTAGATGTCACTTAATCTCTCAGGGACACAGGCGTTTCTTTAAAACTAAAAGTTGCAAAATGGCAGCTAATCTGTGTTGGTCAAGGCAATTTTCTGCCCATGAAATCACAAAAATTTTCATTATGATTATGAAAATAACTTACTTTTTTAAAATATAAGAAGGAACTTATTTTTAAGCATAAATATTTATTTTTATTTTTATACATAGAATAAAATATGTAACAATAATATAAGTGATTTATAACTTATGTTAACATTATATAACATATTTTTAATCAATAAACATAAATCAACAGGAATTTATTGTTTACCATGTGCCAGGAACTGGGGATGCAAATATGAAAATGATATGTCCCTTGCTCTCAAGAAACTTATATCTACTAGAAGGAAAATAAATTCAAATTTGGCCTTAGACACTTTCTAGCTGTTTGGTCCTGAGCAAGTCAATTGACCCCAATTGCCTACCCTTTACTGCACATCTTCCTTAGAATGAATACTTAATATTGATTCCAAGACAGAAGGTAAGGTTTTGTTTTTTAATGAAAGAAAGTAGAGACTATGGCAATAATAACATACATCCTGGATTAGGGTGGCATTAATGAGACTTAAGAGTGAGAAAAGGAACTGAAGTGGAATCAACAAAAAATGTTAATGCTTCTTTCCCATTGACTAGTTGGTTAGGAGAAGTGAGGAGAGAGAGAAATGTCAAAGAGAAAAACAAGGTTTCAGACATTTGTGATTGGGTAAAGATGGTGCCACTGACAAAAAGAGGAAGTCAGGGGGCAGCTAGTTGGCTCAGTGGATTGAGAGCAAGTATCTGGAGAAGAGAAGTCCTGGGTTCAAATCTGGCCTCAGGCACTTCCTAGCTGTGTGACCCTGGGCAAGTCAATTAACTCTTATTGCCTAGCCCTTACTGCTCTTCTGTCTCAGAATCAATACTTGGTACTGATTCCAAGATTTCCAGAAGGTAAGGGATCACTTTAGATCAGCAAAGAACTTTCTACCTACAATTTCCCATTATTCTTCCATCATCCCTAGCATTCTCCCTGTTTATTTTATTTATATGTTCCCAGCTTATTCCTATGGAAATTTATGGAGGAAGCCTCAGACTTCACTGAGCTAAAGTATATCTGTGTAGCAGTGGTGGGAGGGGGAGCTGCTCACTAATCCAAGAACCATAAGTTGCATGTTCCAGGAGTTGGAACAATTAAAATTGTACAGCTGAAGAATCTCGAGATAATGCGTTATATCGTGTTTTATAAATATTCAGAGGGTACTTGAGACAGCTTGCTTTTATTCAGTTCTATAACATTCTTATACATGGGTTTACCTGAAAACAACCTAAAGTAATTTCCTTCCAGTGTGTACGGGATTTGATTTTGTCTGTTTCTTGGTATTCTTGGGACCACCATGATTTGGAAAACTCCCTATAGATTCCTTATAAATACATATATATGTATGCATATGTGTGTGAATTTAATAGATCTGATTCTAATCACAATTCAAGGTTTTTTCCTTCAATATCTTCTCATTCCCCTCCAAACTCAGATACTTCTACTCAAAGGGAGGATTTTGCAGGCAAGTCATAAACTGAAATCAGAAGTATGAGGGTCTGTGAAGAGAGCTGGATTTGAAATTGGGGGACCTAGGTTCAAATCTCAGCTCTTGTATTTCTTGCCAGTGTGACACTGGCTAAGTAATTTCACTTTTTGTCCTCGATCTCTTCACTTATGACATAAAAGGGTTAGAAGAGATGACCTCCAAGGTCCCTTCCAATTCTGAACCAGTGATCTGAAGCCTAGAAACAAATACCTGTACATGTCACAGGAAAAGGAAAGAGCAGGCAATTTCCAAAGTGGAATAAAGATGCAATGAAGTAATTATCCAGTGAATTCAGAGCACACCATTAATCCAAATAATTCAAGCCAAAGCAAGTATCTTTAGTCAATAGGATGCTGGTAGAAAGGGACTGAATTTCCTGGGGAATTGATTGAAAAAAAGAGGAGGAAGGGAAATGAATGTTTGAATATTTTATTTCACTTTGGCTGTAGAGAAGTGTACTCCAGTTTTAGTTCCCTTTTTGGGTTTAAATGCCAGCTCTGATACTTACCAACTGGATGACCTTAACAAATCCCTTACTCTGTCAGTTCCCTCACCTGAAAAATGTAAATAATCTGCCCCACCTACCTCAAAAAAAAATCAGCATTTATAGAGTGTTGGGGTTGAAGTGAAGAAGCCTTGGGTTCAAATCTCACCTTAGACACTGTAGTGGGCTGTAGCCAAGCCCACTGCAGCCTCTACCAAGACATAATTGCTGTTCATAAACCTAGAAGCAATGTATCCTAATTGAAAGAGTGCTAGGCTTGAAGTCAGATAACTTGGGTTCAAATTCCAACTTTGCTACTTAATACCTGGGTGAGTACTTGGGCAAGTCTCATTCTCTTTTCAACTCCCTTCCTTATCTGTAAAATGATGGAATTAGACTAGATGACATCTAAGGTCCTTTCCAACTCTCTACCTACCATACTATGATCTTGAACAGTAGTTTTCAAACTTTCTAGACTCAGGATTTCTTCATACCCTTTTTTTTTAAAGACTAGTCAAGTGAAGGGAGAGAAAGAGAGAACAAGGAGATAGATCTGTAACTGTCTGTGAACAATCAGTTGAGATCATTCTATCATTGGACCAGTCCTCCTTCATATTCTTGAAAATTATTGAGGATTCCAAAAAGTTTTTGTTTTTGAGGGTTATATCAATTATTGATTACCATATTAAAAATTTAGAAAATTAGAAAATAACATTGTTATCAATATAGTTTTTTTTAAACCCTTGCACCTCGGTGCATTGTCTCATAGGTGGAAGATTGGCAAGGGTAGGCAATGGGGGTCAAGTGACTTGCCCAGGGTCACACAGCTGGGAAGTGGCTGAGGCCGGGTTTGAACCTAGGACCTCCCGTCTCTAGGCCTGACTCTCACTCCACTGAGCTACCCAGCTGCCCCTGTTATCGATATAGTTTTGATCTTTAGGAACCCCTGAAAGGGATTCACAGATCCCTAGACCACATTTTTAAGAACCACTGACCTGGAATAAGGAAGTACCCTAGAGTCAGAGGGCATGCATAGTAAGAATTAACCTAGGTAAAACAAAGAAAGAAAGCTGGAGGTGAGAGGTGGGGGGTTGGGGAGAAACAAAGAAAGTTCAGAAAAATGAGATATAATAAAATTAAGGAGTCTAGGAACTCGCAGCCCTAAGTCATTTAAATCAGAAGTTGTCAAAATGTCAAACTTACTGCAAGTAAAACTCTCAAGTGCTGGAAACTAATTAAAATGCAATTGTGAAATGTTTAAAAAAGAGGAAAAATACAACATAGATAATGTTAATTTGTGGTTTTCTAAGTCTATATGCTTCTCATTTCTATTTGAATCTGACACCACTGATATAAACTGTGTTTTTTTTTTTTAAACCCTTAACTTTTGTGTATTGGCTCATAGGTGGAAGAGTGGTAAGAGTGGGCAATGGGGGTCAAGTGACTTGCCCAGGGTCACACAGCTGGGAAGTGTCTGAGGCCAGGTTTGAACCTAGGACCTCCTGACTCTAGGCCTGACTCTCAATCCACTGAGCTACCCAACTATCTCTATAAACTGCATTTTGACAGTTGCTAATGCAGCCTCCAGCTTTTAGAAATAAAAGCAATTACAAGGAGGAGCTTTTTATGCTTTTCTGTCCTGGCATGACCCTCCCTCCTTTGAGCTGATGATATTGGGAACTTCATTCAGCCTCTCTTTGAGATTTAGTCAAAGGGAACTGGTTAGATTGTATAAGTATATGGGACCAACTTTTCATTAGTAGCCTTGATTCCCATGTTCTTTGATGATTCTCAGTAAAGGTATAATTAATACTCTATAGTCTGAGAGAGTGTTCCTTCTAAGCCAAAACCACAAATCTGAGAACTCTTGGGACTAATTCAAACATTTTTTATCCAGATGGCCCCTTAAACTATACCCTGTTCTACTCCAGCCCCAACACACACACACACACACACACACACACACACACACACACACACACANTAGAGACCACACACACACACACACACACACACACACACACACACACACACACACACACACACACACACCTCCCTCAGACTTATCTATATGATGTTGGTTGGCAGAGGAGATCTCCAACCTCACTCATGAATCTCAAAGGGTTGCTGAAAGAAAAGCCTCTTTAAACATTTAAGGGCTACAGATATATATGAGCCACTATTATAATTACTCCTACACATCCCCCAGGATTGGTGAGAGGCTGTCTTCGTGATGCCAAGCATCCAGATATTTTCAAAAATCTGGCTAGCTGCTTGCCTTTTTCATTCTGCATTCATCCTTGGACTGACTGTGGCAGTCACTTCTTGTCTTCAGTGGGTCTTTGGGGCTCTGATCAGCACTACCAAAGTCTGAGTAAGACCTGTGAGAAGTTTGCCAATAATAAGCCAAAGGATCATATCGGTTCCACATGGCAGGTTGTTCTCAAATTCTAAGCCCTGCCCTGATGACAACATCTTTTCTCAATCTCTCACCTTGCCAATTTCTGAGGGGAAAATGGTTTCTAAAGGCATTTTTATCCTGATTCTGAGAACTAAATCATTTCATGTACAGAAATGCTATCTTTTAGGAATTAAGTCATCCTTCCATTTAGAGTGTCAGTCATCATTATCTTAACAACCATCACCATCATCTCATCCTTAATATTTATTATTAAACTTGTGATTTCTTGGGCATATGGAACTCTAGAGAGGAACTCCCTCCTCTGATTCTTTCAATAAAAAAAAAGAATATCTCTTTAAACTTGACAAAATCAGAGATGGGGCAGGGGGAAGATAGAATCATTTCAATGTCTAGAACTGAACAGATGTTGTTGGTAAGATTCTCTGGTACCCTACTCTTAATATCACATAATAGCAAATCTTACAGTATTTTATATTCATTAAGGAAGTTAGTTTCCCATTTATTGGCCAATTGTTCCTTGAATAACATTTTTAAAACCACAAAATTTGTGGATGGACATAGGACCAATTCATCTTTCTTTTAGTTGTATGATCTCATTAAGCAAGTCACTTGACCTCTGAGAGCTTCCATTTCCTCAAACCTGAGATAATATTGGTACCACCTACCTCAAAAAGTCAGCATGGATGGAAAGATGGAAGAACTGATACGGAGCAAAATAATCAGAACCAGGAGAACTTGTCCAGACTATGGCAGAGAGCAGGGTGAGAAGAACCAGGATATATTTAGCAAGAGAGAAATGTAGTTACAGAGAAGTGGAAAGGAAATTAAAACAAAAAGATATTGGAACCTCAATAAGGGTCATGACCAGTCTTTTTTAAATTTAATTTTACTGCTTATTTTCAATGAGTAATTCATAAATCCATAAAAAAAGAAAATCCTCAAAATAAATATACACAGTCCAAATTCCTACACTGATCATGGCCAAAAATGCATGTTTTGTTCTATATCTTGAGCCCACCACCTCTCTCAAACCCCTGGTATTGTGGTTTGGCACTGCACTGATCAGTATTCTCACATCTTTCAGTTTGCTTTTATAAAGTTGTTATTGTGTGAATTGTTCTCCTATTTCTCCTTACTTTGTTCTATATCCATTCATACAAGTCTTCCTAATTTTCTCTGAAACCATTTCTTTTGTCATATCTTATGGCTTAAAAATATTCTAAGCAATTACCAATCTGGTCTATAGAAAAATGATAAAGAAATATACCTCTTGCCTCTCAGCAGAAAGGTTGAGGATTGCAGATACAGAATGGGGTATACACTGTACAGTGTGGTCAGTGGGATAGTTTATTTTGCTTAACTACTTCTTGGCTAACGAGAGGGCTCTGAGGGGTCGGTGATTTGGGAATGGGAGTGGCCCATTTTTAAGGCATTAATGAGAATATTTTTTAACAAAAATGTTTCTCCCAGGGAGAAAGAAAAATGAATGATTTGCGGATGGGACCTACTGAGTGGGAAGGGTGTATTGTTCTTTTGAGATTCTTTTGTCTTTAAGCTGCTTTCTCAATCCAGTCATTTCAAACTCTAAATCAGAAGCCAAGGAACAACTGGCTTAAGGATAATCATTAATAAGCTTTTTCTTCTCTTTTTTTTCTGAATTAAGTTAAAGTGTTACACTAAAAATGCAAAATCCTGAGCACAATAAAATAAAAAGCTTTCTCATCTACCATGAATTACTTTTAACAACTTATAGCACACTAGCCCATTTATGCCTGAGATTTCTCGGGGGTGGGGAGTGGGGGGAGGAATTATTCTTTGCCTTATCGAAGGGTATTTTTTTTCAACCTAAAAACCAAGGTTAAAATCACTTTTAAAATAATGCATTGTTGGTGTTATTGGTGTCTGCTACTGGGAAGGGCATAGTAAACACTGATCTCTTCTCAGGGAGCCAAAAAAATGCTTTGCTTGACCTGCCACAAGAAACTCTTACCCAAAATGACCAAAGGAATAGAATTAATAAAAATGAATCTTAAGCCCCTGTGAACCGTGGACCTCACAAATGGCACCCCATTTCATCTGTTATGTAACCAGGAGGTCAAGTATCCATTGACCAGTAAAGATCCCCACCAATCGCTGGCAAACACCATTTTAAATCCAATTAACTCTTTCATGAGAACGGTCCCCATTTTCCATTTCATCAGAAAGTTAAATTTGCCAGGCGGGTATCTCGACAAAAGTTAAGTTGTTTGGATCTGATCATTGTAAGATGTACAGTATGTATCTTAATTTGTAAGTTTTTAATGCTCCAACTCCCAGCTGTTCAGATATAACAGAAGGGCTGGAAATGAGGTACAAAATGCTGGAATCCAAATTAACCAATAAATATATTTTAATATATATCAGCAGGACTCTAGAGGATTCCATTAATGTTGAAAAATAGAAAGGATTTAGGTTAATTTGGTGAGAAGGCAGGTCAGAACGTTTACAACAGCGGTATAGAATTGTATAGAGATGCAAAATTTTTCAAGAGAGCAGAAATTTTTCAAAAACGCTGACTCTAGCTGTCACAGCCCTGCCTTGGCTAAATCCAGTGGAGAGATAGGAGGACTTTCTAATTTGCTTTCCCTCTATTTTAATAATAGCTGTGCATAAGTAATTTATGAAAGGCCAACCAGGCAGTGGGCAACAGAAAATTAAACTCATTTTATCTGAAAGCAGGTGGATTTCTATATATCATTAGCATGCATAGAATTCTCACAATGTTATTTCTCATACTGATGGAATGTAACCAAATAATATATGAGTTTTTTGCTTATGCACGAGTGAAATTTTTAGATAAAAGTGCCAGCCCCAACGGCAATTTTCTGCAGAACGAAAACTAATTCTGTGAAGCTTCTTATTACTGGGAAGACTCATTTGGCTTGCGTTAGAGACTGACATAAGTGACTTTAGGATTTTACTAACAGATTAGATGAGATGGGCCCCATACGGTAATATCATTAGAGACCGGAGCAGCACTGGGAGAGTTGGGACACTTATTACAGCAGGGACCGGCTAGAGCAAATTGTTTTCATTTATGACACGAGCTTTTGAATTTCTCCTCTGATTAGAAGCCTTTCTTCCTTCCTTTCTTTCTTTTCCTTTTTTTAGAGGATTGTTGTGGGTTTTTTTTTTCCTGGCATTTAAAAACAAGTTTGATTTTGAACCCCTCCCCCTACAAATTGCACACGAATTATGGTTTGCATTATTTGACTCAGTGTTACTAAACCCATTATCCATGCCTTATTTCACGTATATCACCTAGGCAGAGGGGAGAGAGGCATTAAGAAAACAGCTTACACAATGCGAAAATCAGAATTCTTCGAACAGTTGTATTACTGAGCCTCTGCTAGCCTGACTTAGAACTGAGAGGACCCATCTGCAAGGCTTCTCAACTCCTTTGCTTGACTTTGCTTAACTAGGGGTGTGTGTGTGTGTGTGTGTGTGTGTAGAGACTCTGGTTCTCCTTGTCCTAATAAAAAAACTACAATTGGACAGCTTTGTCTTTGTAGCTCCAGTGCCAAACGGTCCCCAATTTGCCCCCCCCCCAATTTTTTTTAACCACACTTATAATTTCATTGGTATATTCCCTCTTCTGTTGCAGATGGCCACCCTTCTCCAACTTGTAGTCTCAGAGAATTTAGGTATCTCGTCTAGGTCAGCGAGAGTGTGGCAGAACGCAGGTCTTCTAGACTCTTGAGTCCAGTTCTCTAACCTCTTCACTGAGGCTTCCCCAAATGAATGAATGAATGAATGAATGAATGAATGAATGAATGAATGAAAAAGCCATTTTTCTGGCTATTCCCAATCATTGAGTACAACAGTTATTAATTGCAAATAATGTTGCAAATATGTACCTACTATGTGTCAGGCACTATGCCAAAGCACTGTGGCTACAAAGACAAAGGTAAGACATTCCCTTTCTCAAAGAATTCCCATTTCCATGTATTGCTCCTATTTATTTTAGGAGCAATTATATACATATATGTATTAGTATTTATTATTTATTACTATTAGTATTTAGTATTTAGCCCTGTTGGGGCAAACAAAAAAAAAGTGGATGAGATGTATGCAAAGTCTAGACAGAGATCCGTCACCTCATGAATTGTAGGGAGCACATTCTGGTAGTACAACCTCACTGTTGAGTTTTAACTCAATAATATGATAATTACCTTGATCGAGTAGAAACTTTCAATCCCTCACTGGTTCATATCTATTAAGGTTGAACTATGGAGTCTATTTAAATTTAGATACCAAGGGAAAATCGTCTAAACACCAATGATTCTGACTCCAAGGTGACATGGTGTGGGGGCTCAAGCCTCACAGCCTTTGGGTGTACTCTTTATTATATCTTTACTCATCTGCTCATAGCTATCAGTTATTTCTGGCCTCTCTAACTTAATTGTGGGATCCTTGATGGAGATTAAAGATCTTTTTTAAAGCTTTTACATACAAATTTGCAAAATTTGTAAAAAAAGCTTTTACATACAAATGGGTCTCATCAATGATGAGACTCTCTCTCATATATATATATATATACATATACGTATATATA
>NC_058132.1:680507431-680581812 GCF_016433145.1 Gracilinanus agilis
AGATAGATAGATAGATAGATAGATAGATAGATAGATAGATAGATAGATAGGAAACTTACCTAGGATCAAAATACAAAGAGTAAATGTTGCAGCTAAAACCTGACAGCCTCTCTAATATTATGCACACATGTAGCCATGCAATAAGAAAACTAGAGGCTATGTGGAAAAGACCTGGATTTAGAGTCCAAAGGTCCAAATTTGAATTCCAACTCGGAAATTTACATCTATGTGAAGCTCAACAAGTCAATTTGCATTGATAAGTCTCCTTGTCCTCATCCATAAAATGGAAATATTTGCACCATCTCAGACTTGATGTGGGGAGAGTGTTCTCTACATCTTAAAATGCTATAGAAATGTGAGTTATTTGGTAGAATCTGGGATAGAGACTGCATCATGATGAAATTCTTCACTCAACAAGCTGCTGTTATTAATGATGATTGTTGATAATGATGTTTATCATGTTAATAATAATGATAATGATAATAACTCAAATTTATGGAACTTAACATCCTTAAAAAACTTTCCTCACAACAGCCCTGTGAGTGAGATAGTATACAAAAATCACCTTCAAGACCACTGAGGATTCTTCTCTGGAAATATACTCACACTTCTACAAGCTTGCCAATCACTCAACAAGCATGTATTAAGGATCAAATACATGCATTCTGCTATATGTTAGGGATATATCCTTCCTCTCATGGAACTCACAGTCCAATGGGGGAGACAACATGCAAACAACTTTGTACAAAAAAAAATAGAATAGATGGGAGATAATTAACAGAGAGAAGGCACTAGAATTAACAGGGGTTGGGGAAGACTTTTTGTAGAAAGGAAGACTTTTGTTCAGTTGGGTCCAACTCTTTGTAACCCGAGTGGGATACGAGAATGGTTTGCCATTCCTTTCTACAGCTCATTTTATAGATGAGGAAACTGAGGCAAGCAGAGATAAGTGCAGAACCACACATCTAGTAAGAGTCTGAGGTCACATTTGAACTCGGGAAGATGAATGAGTCCTCCTAATTCCAAGAGTCCTCCTGATTACAAGCCCAGTGCTCTATCCACTGCACCATTTAGCTGCCATCTTTAACTGGAACTTGAAGAAAGCTAGGGAAACCTGGAGATAGGGGCAAACATTGAGAGCATTCCAGGAAAAGGGGATAGCCAGGGAAAATGCCATGAGCCAAGAGATGGAATGCCTTGTGTGAGGAACAGCCAGAAAGTCAGATCTGGGCTCTATGATGGGGAATAAGGTGTACAAAAACTGGAAAGGCATGCGGGGGCTAAGTTGTGAAGGGTTTTCTCCAAACTAAGGATTTTATATTTATTTAGGCAGATAGGTGACATGATGGATAGAGGACAGTATTGGGAATCAAGAACAACTGAGTTCAGATTTGATCTAAAACAATTTTTGGCTGTGTGACTCTGGGCAAGTCATTTGCTGTAATATCTCTGAGCTCAGTTTCTTCATCTGTAAAATAGAAATGATAACATCTACCTCCCCAGGATATTGTGAGAATAAAATGAGATATTTGTAAGGTGCTTTGCAAACTTCAAAGTGCTGGTTATTATTATTACTCTTGTTATTATTACTTAATTTTATTCTGGAGGTGATAGGGAATCACTAGATCACTAGAGTACCAAAAATGTGTGGTCATTCTTCATAGTCAACAGTAATTATGACCTGATGGTTTGAATAAAGTTATGTACCAGAAGGTACCAAGGAAGTACGGCACAAAAGCAAAGGTCCTCATTAGAGATAACGAGCTAAAATCTGTCATGTCATTATTTTCTGATAAAAGTGAATGCTGAAACATAATGTGTCAAAGGAAATTGCATCTATTTCCAGATAGACAGTATGATAGTTTACGTAGATCATTTTAAAAAATCAACAAAAATTATTGGAAATAATTGTCTCCATAAGGTAGTAAGTAGCATGATACCCCCAAATGCATAAAATCATCAGTTAATAATGATACTTAATAACAGTTATGTATTATTAATGAAATCCAGGAAAAAGCAACATTTCCATTTTTTAAGAGCATTTGGGCATAGCTCGATTTACCTCCCCTAGATGAGTGACTGATGCCATTTGATGTGTAAGCCCATAAATTTAGACTTGGAAAGCACCTTGACCAATCACTTCATCCAGGGGGTTGGGCTCTGCTCTGAGACCCTTTCAGAGACCCATAAGGTCAAAACTATTTTCCTACTAAAACTAAGACTAATACTTTTTGCCCATTAAAATATTCCTTCTTTTCCAAAAACATATTTGTGTGAGCTGAGATTTTCTTCACATACTTCAACTAAAACATGTAGCAACAGACTGAATGTAGAAGCAGATAGGAAACTCCAGCTGTCTTCTATTAATCTAGATATTAAAGAGACTAACAAAAACATACATAATAATTCTAATCTCATTTTTTGTTTCAGAAAATGCAGGGTTTTCTCATTAAGAATATACTATAATAATAATAATGATAATAATAATAACAACAACAACAATAATAATGGGGCAGCTAGATAGAGAGCCAGGCTTGGAGACCAGAGATTCCTGGCTCAAATCTGGCCTCAGACACTTCCAAATTATATGACCCTGGGAAAGTCACTTAATCCCCATTGTCTAGCCCTTACTGCTCTTCTGCCTTGGAGCCAATACATAGTGTTAATTCTAAAATAGAACATAAGAGTTATAAAAACATTTTTTAAAAAAGTAAGAAATGCTTGACTAATATGGGGAAGGAATAAATTATTTCTATGAACATAAAATGAGCTTATTGTGGTTATTTTCAATAAATTGATAAACATTTCAGAGGTAGCCATTTCAATTTCCAATATAGTAAATATCAATAGATATACACAGACAAAAGCTCTTTGGGGTCTTTAATCATTTTTAAGTAAGTAAAGGGATCCTCAATCATTTTTTTAAACTCTTACCTTCTGTCTTAGACTCAATAGGAGTATCGGTTCTCAGGCAGAAAAGTGGTAAGGGCTAGACAATTAGGGTTAAATGAATTGCCCAGGGTCTCAAAGCTAGGATGTTCTAAAATATTGATAGCAGCTCTTTTTGTGGTGGCAACCAACTGGAAATTGAGAGGCTGCCCATCAACTGGGGAATGACAACAAGTTGTGGCATATGATTATGATGGAATACTATTGCACTATGAGACCTACATGAAATTATAAAGAGCGAAATGAGCAGAACCAAAATAACATTATATACAGCAACAGAAATATCGTTTGAAGATTGACTTGTGTGTGTTCATCTCCAGAGAAAGAACTGATAAACAGAAATAAGCAGGATGAAATTTTATTATATACACTCATCTTTTTGTCAAATGATCCCTTCTCTAATGGGGGTGGGGGTGAGTTACCTGATTATTTTAAAGTAATAAATAAACTTAAATTTAAAAAAGAAGAAATTCAAATGAATAAGTACCTGAAACAAAGTTCAGAATCACTAGTAATCAAGAAAATACCAACAAAAGCATCACTAAAATATCAACTTCACATCCATCAAGCTAGCAAAGATGCCAAAAGATGGGAAAACTCATTGTTGGAGGGACTATGGGAAGACAAACAACTAGCTCGCTTCTTAAGCAGCAAGGTTGTATAATTGCTTGTGTATTGGACTGGGAGTTGGGAATACTTGAGCCCAAAACCAACCTGAGATACTTGTTAAGTGACTCTAGGCAAGTCATTTAATCTCTCTTTTTTCCCTCAGATTCCTTATCTGTAAAATAGGATGGATAACTGTACCTACAGCACAACACTGTTGTGAGGAATCTAATAGAATACAGATATAAAGTGTTTTGCAAACCTCAAAGTACTATGCAAATGCTGGCTATTATTATGTTAATTGGCTTCTGGTGGAAGAAGAGTTATTATTGGACAAAAATTGAATTATTCGAGAAAAATTGCTACAGTGATTTTTATCCTTTCAATCCAAGAGCCCACTACTGGGATTAAAGCCCATGAAAATTGTTGACAGCAGGAAAAGACTCACAAATACAAAAATGGTTAAGGTAACATTGTTTGTAGCTTTTTTTTTCTAAACTGGGAACAAAATATGTCCCCAACAACTGAGGAATGGCTGGGTAAATTATGGTATATGAATATAATGGAATATTACACAATATAATAATATCACATAAGATTAGAGAATATGAAGAATTCAGAGCAACATGGGAAGATCACAGAGTCATAGATCTGGGTCAAGAAGAGAACCTTGGAAGCCCCCTATTCCAACACCAACATTTTATAGTGAAACAGGACCAGAGAGGTAGGTGACTTTCTTAAGGTCACCAGGGTAGTAAGATAGAGGCAACATTTTAACCCAGGTCTTCTGACTCAAGGGCCAGGACTCTTGAAGAAAAAGAAGGAAAAATAAAAGAGTGGCTGCAACCATGTCAATAAAATCAAGCTGGGGAGATAGCAAAACTTAACAATTACAATGGACAAAATTATTGATTGTTCTTTATTTTCAAAGATGACCAATGACATCACAGGGTGATATCTTTACTTGTATGTGATTTGGATTTTAGTGAAGCTGAGCACCTTTCACCCAACTGTGACCTATGGACAAAATTACTACCTTACCCTGAAGGTCAAAGAGCACATCTTTCTAGTCTGTTAATAATAGAGAAACTATTTGGAGAGAATGTGCTTGGTAAGGGAGTTTGTTGGGGAGTATACAAATATCAATAACATTTTTAGAAGAAAGATGATCTACCAGTAGATAAAAAAAAAGTAGAAAACTGTCTCAGAAAGTTTAGGATGTCCTTTGAGAATATAACTCCCAGTATACTATCATTATACCATCAGTCTTCACAGCAGCTAAATGGTTACAAGGTTGGAAATCATGTAGTCGATTAATCAATCAATCAATAAGCATTTATTAACTATTAATAAAGTAGTCAAAGGATATGTACAGGAAATTTCCAAATAAAGAAATCCAAACTATCAATATTTACATGAAAAAATGTTTATTACCACTAATAATTAGAGAAATCAAGATTAAGGCAACTTTGAGATTCTAACTCCCATTCATCAGATTGGCAAGGGTGACAAGAGGAAAAATAACAAATTTTGGAAGTACTGTGGGAAAACAGGACACAAATCCACTGATGATAAGAGTTTTGAATTGGTTCAATCATTCTAAAAAGCAATTTGGAACTTTTCCCCAAAAGTGACTCAATTGTGTATATTTTTGTCGCCACTATACCCTAAAGAGATCAAAGAAAGAAGGACCTATAGGTAGCAATTCTTTTCTTTAGAGCAAAAAACTGGAAACTAAGGGGATATCTTCCTATTGGGGAATGCTTAAACAAATTATAATAGGTAAATATTATGAAATATTGTGTTATTAAAAAATGAACAAAAAAATTCAAAGAAAATTTAAAAAAATTCAAAGAATTCCATGTGAACTGGAAAGACCTCCAGGAATTGATGCAGAGTGAAAGGAGCAGAGCCAGAAGAACATTGTACACAGAGACTGATACACTGTGGTAAAATAGGATGTAATGGACTTCTGTACTGGCAGCAGTGCAATGACCCAGGATAATTCTGAGGGATTTATGGAAAAGACGCTACCTACATTCAGAGGAAGAACTGCAGGAGTGGAAACACAGAAGAAAAACAACTGCTTGAACACATGGGTTGATGTGGACATGATTGGGGATGTAGACACTAAAGAACCACACCAATGCAACTATCAAAAATATGTAAATAAGTCTTGACTGATCACACATGTTAAAACCAGTGGAAATGTGCATTGGATATGGCGGGGGGGGGGGGCGGGGATTGAAGGGTAAAGTAAAAACAAGAATCATGTAAACATGGAAAATTTTTCTAAAAAAATAAAATATTTAAATCCTAAAAAAAAATCAAAGAAAGGAACAGAGATGTAGAGTGAATTATGAATATAGAAAATAGATAGCCGTCTACTTTTTTGTATCTTGGCTGATTATATCAAGGGTCAGTGATATAATCAGCCAAGATACAAAAAAATAGATGGCTCAGTGGAAAGAGAGCTAGGTCTGGAGGCAATAGATCCTGGGTCCTAATATGACCCTGGGCAAATCATTTAACCCCAACTTGCCTATCCCTAACTGATACTCACTATTGATTCCAAGACAGATAGTAAGGGTTATGGTTTTTTAAGTATATTCAAGGAAATTAACAGTTAATAAGCACAAATTATTAGCACAGATCTTGGCATATGGAAAGTGCTCAATAATTTTTACCCATTCATTCAAATCAATAATGATAATAGCTAGCATTTATATAGTATTTTAAAGTTTGCAAAGCACTCTACAAATAATTTCATTTCATCCTGATAGCAACCCTAGAAGATGGATGTTATTATTATCCCCATTGTACAGAGGGGAGAAAGCTAAGGAAGAAGGAGTTCAATTGACTTGACCAGGTTCATGCAAACAGTAAGTGCCTGAGTCTGGATAAGAACTCTGGTCTTCTTGACTCCACTTTCAATGCTCTCTCTAACCTCTGTACCTTCTAGCTTTAGTGTAAAGGATGCCATCTCTGTGATATGAGGCCTCGCTTAATTAAGTTTGAAGAAGCTCATCAGTGGATTATTGGCCATCAGGTGATGAGTTTGGGGGCCAAAGTAGGTCCCAGAAGCTGTCTGCTGAGGCATGGAAGGATTGCAATCTGCATCAATGGAGTGAATACACATACCAGTGAAATGGTAAATCCTTGAAGTTATTTAATAGCAGCATTGTCATATTCAGAGACACAGTGTGGCATAGTGAATAGACAGTTAGCTTCAGAATCAAGAAGACAAGACTTCATGTCTCACTGCTAACACTGGCCATGGGACTCTGGGCAAATAACTTAGTGTCCAAACAACTTTCTAAGGAAGGGAGTCTTCAACTTTTCTACATCTTGGACCTCTGTGGCAGTCTGGTGAAACCTATGGACTCCTTCCCAGAATCATGTTTTTAAATGTATAGAATAAAATACATAATACTAAAAAGGAAACTAATTTAAAAAAAACTCTTACCTTCTGTTTTAGAATCAGTACTGTGTAAGAGCTAGGCAATAGGGGTCAAGTGACTTGCCCAGGGTCACACAGCTTGGAAGTGTCTGAGGTCAAATTTGAACCCAGGATTTCCTGTCTCTGGGCCTGGCTCTCAATCCACTGAGTCACCCATCTGTCCCCATAGGAAACTAATTTTAATAAAACAGAGATTTCAACATTTTTTTTTAAACTTCAAGGACCCAAGGTTAAGAATCCCTTCTTAAGGTTTTGAATTGCAGAAAAAATGCCTAAATGCCCTTGACAGTTCAAGTCAACAGGTAATTAAGTACTTACAATATGCTAAGCATTGTGCTAAGTGCTGAGGATACAAGAGAAGACAGAATCCCCACCTGAGATCTCCCTATATGGATGAAATCACTAGGCAAAAACAAACCAAACAAACAAAAATCACACCTCACCCCATAAATTAAAAATGAGAGTTACATTTATTTCTGCACCAGTTTTACTCTCTGAAGGTTATATTTAAAATCTTTGCATTAAATGTAATCTGCTTCAATATGGTCCTGAAATTATAAGGATCCACTTTCAAATGCTATGGTGTTGGGACAACATGTGGTGTATTTTTTAGAAGTGTGATATGTTTCCTTTGCATTCAATTAAACACAACTTCTTTTTAAAAATAATAAAATAAAATAAAATCCTTGCATTGGAGGGGCAGCTTGGTAACACAGTGGATACATCTCCAGGCCTGGAGTCAGAAGGATTTGGGTTCAAATTGACCTCAGTAATTTTCTAGCTGTGTGACCCTAGACAAGTCACTTAATCCCAACTGCTTAACCTTTGTAGCTTTTCAGTCTTAGAACTAATAAGGGTTAAAAAAAACTTTGCATTAATGATCCAGGACAATCCAGAGGAGTTTATGAGAAAGAATGCTAGCTACATCCAGAGTAAGAACTGTGGGAGTAGAAATGCAACACAACATATGATCAATCACCGTTCGATGGGGATATGATTGGAGCTTTTGGTGTTAAAAGCTCACTCTACTGCAAATATGTAATAGGTTTTGAATAATATGTAAATAGGTTTTGAACAATGATACATGTATAGCCCAGTGGAGTTATTTGTCAGCTCTGGGAGGGGGGAGGAAAGAACATGAATCATGTAACCATGAAAAAATAGCCTTATAAATAAATAAATTATTTTTTAAAATCTTTGTATTTAAGGAAATAGAAATATATATCTAAAGAAGTCTATAGAAAACTGTTAAAATAAATTATTATTTCTCTGGGGGTACTTATCAAAATTATTTTTAAAGCAAACTTTTGCTTTCTTTTTAAGTGATAAAAGTAGAAAAGTGGATATTTTCCACTCAGTAGGAATGCCCATTGCATTCTTATGCAGAATCACTAATTCTAGCTAAAAACAATGAAACTACCTATTTTTTCCCCCTGGGTTTACAGAGGAAAAGAGAAAATGTTCCACCAAAATCAAGAATGACACATTTTTGTGTCCGGAAATGCTGAGCATAGAAATGTAATTATGTGTTTGTTGTCATTCCAACATCCCGGCCACAATTGAAACAGAAGGGCCCAGCTCTCCTTCCGGCTGAGTTCCTTTCCAGAAATGAAGGGAAGGCTTTTAAGCAAAGCCTTCAGGTTTTCAGGGGGATCATCCCCTCTTGGCATGGCCCAAAACCCCAAGCGAAAAAGCTAAACAAAAGCCGACCAAGATCTAGCTTCTAATCTGGTTAAGTAACACCCGATGAGTCTGGTTTTTATTATTATTTTTTTGAAACTTCACAGTTAATGGAAAAGTTTTCCTTTGCTGGCACTCCATTGATAGAGTTCAAGAAAGCGCACCCCCCTCCCTCTCAGCTGCCAGAGACAGCAGCTAATTGAAGTCCCCCAAGTAGACCTTGAAAACAGTGGCATCAGTTACACAGCTAAACAAACCACCTTTGATGGTGCCAGGCAACCAATCAGAGCCCAGCTGCCCATCCTCTCTGCAGGATGAGCAATCCATTAATAATAACCAAAGCCGCGATCTTTCCTACCCCCTCCTTTTCAGGCGGGACAGCTCCGCGGGTAATCTCTTCAGGGCACTATTAGCGACTTTCAATGTCCTTCATGGAGGGCATTCTGCCTGCTCCAACATTTATTTCCACTCTTTTACAGGAGAAGTGCCTGGCAGAAATTAAACTAATTCTAACTGTATCTCGGCGAGGTAGATAGATTAGGAAGATAGGAAAGCAAAGAAAAGAAGAGAAGGGAGTCTGAATAGATGAGCGGGAGGAAAAATATCTTCTTCCCCCTACCTCGATGCTTCTGAGTTATCAAGTAAGAGGAGGGGCAGAAATGAGACATCAAGACAGGGTTCACCTTGCCCACTCCTCGGCAATTATCTTCATGTTCAAGGGAACAAATTCCTGCCACCCCAAGCAATCTTGCAGCAGATAGATGAACATTTCCAAAGCAACTCCCCATAAAGCCTGTGGGAATCTGAGCCACTTTTTTTCTTACTCAAGATCGTGCTCAATTTATTATTTTTTTAAGTATGCTGAAGAGAAGGGCTGAGAAGAGGAGAAAAGGAAGGAGAGCAGCCCCCCTCCCCAACCTCTCCTTCACTAGATGTAGGTATGGAAGTGTTGAATAGGAATTCTGGCTGTGGTCCAAACTCTGATCTGCCAAAGCTTGGAAGGTGGGCACAAAGACCCAGGATAAGAGCCAGAAGATATAGTAAAACAATACTTCTGTAGGCAGAGTCCTAACTAGGGCAGGGTGATCTGGGGAATTTAGGGAGTACAGCCTAGGAAATGTTTCCTTTCCAGTCAATAATCCGAAAACATTTATTAAATATTTTTTTTTATGTTGGGCTCTGTGTTAAGCTCTGAAGATACAAAGAAAGGTAAAAAATAGTCCCTTGCCTTAAAGGAGCTCACATTCTAATGGGGAGATATTATGTAAATAATTAGCTACATAGAGGGAGCAGATAGAGCACTGGGCTTGGAATTAGGAAGACTCACCTTCATGAGTTCAAATCTGGCCTCAGACACTTACTAGCTGTGTGATCCTGTGGGCAAGTCACTTAATCCTGTTTACCTCAGTTCTTCATCTATAAAATGAGTTGAGAAGGACATGGCAAACCATTCTAGCAACTTGGCCAAGAAAACCCCAAATGAGGCCATAAAAAGTCAGATATGACTGAAAACAGCTGACCAACAAAAGATGGAAGGTTTGTAAGGCAATGGCAACTGGGAGAACCAGGAAAGGAGGGGCTTAATATTTAAAAAGGCAAGGGGTATAAAGAAAGCTACCCACATTCAGAGGAAGGACTGCAGGAGAGGAAACATATAAGAAAAACGACTGCTTGAATGCATGGGTTGGGGTGGACATGATTGAGGATGTAGACTCGAAACTACCACACCAATGCAACTACCAACAATTTGGAAATAGGTCTTGATCAAGGACACATGATAAAACCAGTGGAAATGTGTGTCGGCCATGGGTGGGGGGAATGCGGGGGGGTGAAAGGGAAAGTAGGAGCATGAATCATGTAACCATGTTAAAAATGAATATTAATAAATGTTTAAAATTTTAAAAAAAAGGCAAGGGGCACCTAGATAGCTCTATGGATTGAGAGTTAAGTCTAGAAATGGGAGATCCGGTGTTCAAATCTGGTCTCCAACACTTCCTAATTATGTGTGACCCTAGGCCAGTCATTTAATCCCCATTGCCTAGCCTTTGCTACTCTTCTGCCCCAGAACCAATGCACAGTATTGATTTCAAAATGGAAGGTAAGGGTTTAAAAAAGAATTAATGAATATGCCACCTAGCTATGTGACCCTGGCCAAGTCACTTAACCCCAATTGTCTAGCCCTTACCACTCTTCTGTCTTAGAACTGATAGTAAGACAGAAGGTAAGGGTCTTAAAATTTTTTAAAATAAAATCATTTTATTTTTAAAAATTTTAAAGGTCAATGAAGTTAGTGCTAAAGGACAATTTATGTGACCTTGATCAAATCACCTAAAGTTCTGTGAGGCCACAGATTCTTCATTTGTAATAAGGAAGTTAGATTAGATGACTTCTGAAGTCCCCTCCAGCTCTAAGTCTTGCACCCTATGATCCCTGCCTTACCTTAAGCTTAAAGAAGACTCGATGCCCTCTTCTAGGAGATGACTTCGTCTCCCTTTAGCACCTTAAAAATTTACCAACTCTTAGGATGCTCCTCATTCCTCCAGTAGCAGCATCCCTGGTGATCCTAGCCACTCTCCCTCTCCCATGACGACTACTACTACTACTACTACTACTACTACTACTACTACTACTACTACTACTACTACTACTACTACTACTACTACTACCACCACTACTACTAACAACTACTACTACTACTACTAACTACCACCACTACTACTACTACTTCTCAGGTACAAAACTTAATACCTATAAGCCCCACTAGGATCCCCTATGGCTCAGTATAGGTTGATTTCTTTCTTTATTTGGGGAGGGGGGCTAACCTAAGATCTAATTAATATTAATAACTGCCAGCTTGAAAAGATCCTTCCAGAGAAATTAGCAAATAGTTTAACTTGTGGCTTCCTGGCATTGCCTGGGATTTTGAAAGTTGGAAAGACAAGACTTGCCTATGGTTCCACATGGTTCCACACCTGAGAGGGGCCAGAAGCAGCCCATAAATCTGATTTCAAGGGCACCTCTCTATCCATAACACCCCAGTGGTACCTGTCCTTAATACTATCCATAATCTCACTAGTTAAGAGTTTGGTCACGTCCTATTGGCAATCACTCAGGAGAGAAGGCTGCAATTTTTCAGACATTTCCCCATTAGCCAAATTGTACAGGATGGTAATAAAGGCTGCTATTTCAGGAAATCTTCCCCAAAACTAGTTTGGGGAAGTTAGAATTATAGCAAGCTAATTTTGCACATCCAAGGCAAGAATATAAAGTTGTACTCTCCACCATAATTTCATCATCATTATTTTGCAAATTCTATCTATCTTTCTACTCTGTTCCCTATCATGGAGAAAAGCTCCAGTGGCCCTCCTATAGTTATGGCTCTGACCACAGTCATGTATGTATGTGTGTATATATATATATATATATATATATATATATATATGGCTTCTGATTCTGCACTTGGAAAATCAAATGCTGCCTTCAACTGTTTTTAAAACTTTCATTTTCTTTTCAATCAACAAGCATGTATTTTCTCTTTCTACAACCTCCCTTCTTCCTTTCCCCCACTGGAAAAAAAAAGGTAGAAAGAACTCAAAATTATTGTAATAAATATACATAGTAAAGTAAAAAGAGGCAGCTAGGTGGCACCATATGTGCATAGAACACTGAACCTGAAATCAGAAAGACCCATCTTCCTGAGTTCAAATCTGACCTGACACTTATTAACTATGTGACCCTGGGCAAGTCACTTAAAAAAAAACCCTCCTTGCCTTGGTTTCCCCAACTTTAAAATGGGGATAATTAGAGCACCAATCTCATAGGTTGGTGAGAGGATCAAATGATGTGATAATTATAAAGTTTTTGAATACTTTAAAGGATGATATAAATGCTAGCTATTATTACTATCATATTATTAATATTCTCAGCCATCTTCCAATTGAAGTATATCTTCTTAGTTTCCTCTTCTATGCCACTAGATAAAGAACTGCTACAAGTATTTTTGTATTTGAACACTTCAGTGTTAGTAATGGTATCACAAGATCAAAGTTTATATACAGCTTAGTAACTTTGGGGCCATATCTCTTTATCTTTCTTTTTATTTTTCAAACCCTTACTTTATGTTTTAGAGTCAATACTAAGTATTAATTCCAAGGCAGAAAAGTGGTAAGGGCCAGCTATTTAGGGTTAAGTGACTTGCCCAGAGTTATATAGCTAAGAAATCAGAAGTTATATTTGAACCCAGGACCTCCTGTCTCTGCACTTGGCTCTCTATCCATTGCGCCACTTAGCTGACCCTTTGGGCATATATTTCCAAGGGTCTGATCACTCTATAATCTAGAATGCCTAGAACATAGACTCCTTGACAAGAGTGACTATTGTTTTTGTATTTTTATCCTTAGCACTTTGCACATAGTAAACACAAAAGATTTTCATTCATTCATTAGTTACATAGAAGAGCTTTGCAAACTTTAAGAAGTTTGATAAACGTCAGTTATCATTATCTCAGAAGATGTTTAACCACAAGAAGCACGGACCAGTAGAATAAGCACCATCTCCAGACCTGGATTCAAATTTTACATCTGACACTTATTGCTTGTGTGACCCTGGGCAAGTGTCAGAACATTTCTAGATCTTCCTTTTTCCATCTATATAGTGAAAATCAAGGTAGTAGCAGGAGTGCTGACTTGGGTTAAATCCTATGCAGAATTATGCACAGTAAAGTAAAAATAGGCAGCTTGGAGGCACCATATTGCACAGAGCACTGGGTCTAGAAGATTCATCTCTGTCATTTATTGTGTGGCATTGGACAAATCATTTACTCTCTTGGGGTCTAATCTAGAAAATAAGGAGATTGGAATAAGTGGCTTCTGAGATAGGTCCCCTCCACCCTGAGCTCTGTGATCCTATCAACTATCCCTTTATAGGATCACCTTCTCCTTGGACAAGCAAATGTTTCTGCCTTTCTTGGTATTTAGCAAGGACTTAGCAGGGTGTCTAGCACACAGTAATGCTTGCTGACTGACTGAATGGCTTGATTGTTGGCCAGCTCAGAAGCTTCTTGGGACTTACTAGGACTCTGATTTGTAATCTTTGATTTCTGTACTCTAGTTCATAGTAATGCCTACCTTATCAGCTATTTATTATCCTTTTTTTAGGTCAAAGTGGTCTTTGCCTCCATTTATACTCTTAAATATGGCCACCAGATGTAGGTGAATGTCACTCCCTTTGACCCTTAACTCTTTGTCTGGGACCATCATCATCGTCCTTCAATTCCAGCATGAGAACAAAAGCTATCGAGAACCAAATTGAATTTTGAAAATTAAGGATTGAGAACTAGAATTTCTAAAGACTTAAGACACCCTCCACTGGACCATTGCTCTCACTTGGGGGAGGGTCTGGGGCTAAGAAGGTAGGAGACAATAATTGCTATATTTATTATCAAGTCACTTTTTCAACAGCAAGAATAGGGTTTGACCTGTCATTCTGCACAAGAGTCAGAAAAGTAAGGGACAATAGTCGATAATATTGAGGGGGAGGGAGAAGCCACATTGACCGCAGATTTTTCGAGTGACTTCCTCTGAAGTCTATTCACAGGAACAAAGAGTTTGAAAAGACAAGTATATAAAGAATTTATCACACAAATGAAGAGAACAAAGCCCATTAATGACAATGAGGTGGACATTCAAGGGGATATTAAAAGAGGCTTCACTTTGAGAGAAAATTAATTTGCCCAGAATTTACTGCAATTGTTGTAATAACAAAATCAAGGAGGAGAGACGGGCGACCTACTGGCAGAGGGGCGGGCTGGTTGTTCAAAAGGAGACAGTGTCTTGCTTTCCTCTTGCAATGGTTTGTTCAAAAACACCAGAAGAGATGAATGCTTGGCGCTCTCCCTGTCTCAGGGATGGTGATACCTTGGTTTCTTTCATTTCATCCTCCCTTCTAGCCCAACTTAAAATAATTCATATAATTATAGCCTTGAGGTACTTGGTTTACCAACAGATCATCACTGTAAATATCTGTTTTTTCCTGATTTTTTTTTAATTCGGAAGTTTGGTTTTTTTCTTCATTTTTTTTCTGGCCAGCAAAATGCCCATTTCTTTAGTGGAGAATCACTGATTGAAACAGCTAAAGAACACAAGATTCATGCTCATGAATGGTATATTTTCTGCACTTCAGTTTTTCCTCTGAGAATCCTTTTTCAAGTCAAGAGAAAAATCTGAGGTTGACATCATGGCACTATCTTCTTGCCACCTGTCCCAATACTAAACATTTTCTTTTCTTTTAAAAAAATTTTTTAATTATATTTTTGTTTTGATTACATGTAGATGCAATTTTTAATAATTGTTTTCTGACACTTGCAGGTCCATGTTTTCTCCCTCCTTCCTTTATCTGCAAACAGCAAACAATATATATATATATAGGTTATCCATGTGCTATCGTGCAATACATATTTTCAGTTTTGTCACGATGTAAAAGAAGGTATATGGCACTTATACAAGAAAACAGCCTCATGAAGGAAATAAAATAAAAAATGGTATTCTTCAATCTGCATTCAGTCCCCACTAGTTCCTTCTTTGGCAGTGCATTGCCTTTTTCACTATGAGTCCTTGGGATTGTCCTGGATCCTTGTACTGCTGAACATAGTTAAGTTATTCACTGGTGATCGCCACATATTATTGCCTTCAACGTGTACAATGTTCTCCTGGTCTGGCTCACTTCACTTTGAACATTTTCATGAATAATCTGAATGTGCTTCCCCAACTTGAGCCACTTGTCCTCTGGCCTATGTCTTCACCAGGCCCAAGACTCCCAAATTTCCTAGGCCCTTCCTAGATTTACCATGCTGTATTATGAGCCAATAAACCAATGCAATCATGAGAAACAATTTACTCTGAGCTAGCCACTGCAGGTCATATGATGGTGAGTGAGGCATGGGACCATGGATGGGCCTTCAAAAGAGCTGATGTTCTGTAACCATGGAAAAAAATATTCTTAATTAATTAATTAATTAGTTTTTAAAATAATTTAAAAAAGAGTTGATGTTCCAATTGGGGAAACTGAATATAGGGCTGTGTGTATAATATACATATATATATTGTATATAATACATTTATGTATGTATAAGTTTATATATATATATATTTTTTTTTTCTTAACAAACTGACAAGAAAGAAAAAACAGTGGAAACAACACTGGATTTATGATTAAAGGATTAGTGTTCCAGCTCTATTTCTTGCTGGAGATATAACTTCAGACAATTCATGTGTTGTTTTTTGTGTTTTGTTTTGTTTTTTTAACCCTTAACTTCTGTGTATTGGCTTCTAGGTGGAAGAGTGGTAAAGGTGGGCAATGGGGGTCAAGTGACTTGCCCAGGGTCACACAGCTGGGAAGTGTCTGAGGCTGGATTTGAACCTAGGACCTCCTGTCTCTAGGTCTGGCTCTCAATCCACTGAGCTACCCAGCTGCCTCCTATGATTCATGTTTAAGCACGTGATCAAGGATAGAGTGCTGGACCTGGAGTCAGGAAGACCCGAGTTCAAATCCAGTCTCTGACCCTTACTAGCTATATAATCCTGGCCAAATCATTTAGCCTCTCTTTGCCTCAGTTGTCTTGTCTGTAAAATGAGGGAACTTGATAGCCTTCAAAATCCCTTCTAGCAATCTATGTAACTGATTATCCAAATCCAAGGACTCTAACTCTAAAAACAGTGTTCATTCTCTTCCCTCACCTTGGTCTGGGTAAAGGGCATGGAGCTGTAGAAGTAAGATAACCAGAGAAGAAGGCTCTTTGGAGTGGCCTCTCAGTCTACAGGGCACATTGTCCCTGACTACAGGAATTCAATGATATTTAGTTCAGCCATTTTTTTAAGTGGCAGCGCTGTCCAGCAGAATGCCTGCTGGATTTACACTTGGAGGACCTCATTCCAAATTCTAACTTCCCATTTACTACCCTGTGTGACCTTGTGTGCGTCACCTAGCACCTTCTAAGGAAAGAACAGCCTTAAGTGAGTCCTTTCCACTTTTTTACAGAAAGAATTAAGCATTCCCACACCACATCCCTACCTTGTGTTGGCCCCAAGTGTTCTCTGTACAGGACAATTGATATTCCCTTAGGGAAAAAAAAAACAATTCAAATCTGGCCTCAGACACTTACCAGCTGTGTGACCCTGGTCAAGCCACTTCACCCTGATGGCCTCAGTTTCCTCATCTGTAAAATAAACTGGAGAAAAAAATGGCAAAGCACTCCAAAATCTTAGCTATGTGACCCTGGTCAAGCCACTTCACCCCAATGGCCTCAGTTTCCTCATCTGCAAAATGAGCTGGACAAAGAAATGGCCAACTGCTCCAGTATATTTTACAATAAAGCCCCAAATGGGGTCATCAACAATACAAGGGACAAACCTTCAAATTTGCCAGTCATAATTTAGCAGCTGTGTTGACTGGGGCAAAAACATCCCAAACAACTCCTTGAAATTAACTTTTTAAGGCAAATCCAATTGAACCACAAAGGAAAATGACTTTGGACTTGAAGACATGAAATCTCGTGATGGGGAAATGCTTTGAGATACCACTCCATGGTGGGGGAGACATTGACTTGAAGCTAGCCTGAGAGAAGCTAAGATCGCTGCTGCAGGCAGAGGGAGCAGGGCAGGGAAGAGCTGGGAGACACCCTAGGGGTACAGTGAGAGGACCAAGCAGAGAACTTCCTTTGTCACCTACTTCTTGCTGTCTCAGTGGCAGGACCATCCGCTTTTCTACCTGCTGATAGCAGACAAAGGCTCTATCAGTTCTCTATTTTTATCACCCTTAGGCAAAGCCCTTTTGAACCCACCTCAGTTGCAGTTAAGGTTTTTTTTTCTGTCAATTCTCAGAAAGAATTATTTAATTTCTCCAGTTGTACCTTCCTCAAATGAAATCATTCATTCATTCATTCATTCATTCAGCAAGCACTTATTAATCACCTATTGTGCACAAGGAAATATATTGTGTCATGGATACAAAAAAGAAAACTCATAGAAGGATAGTGTTAGGGCCAGAAGGGATCTTGGACCCTTGAAGTTCAATTCACCTCATTTAACAGACGATAAATTGGGACTTAGAGGCATCAAGTGATTTACCCAAGGCCAAATGACTAATGACGATGGTGGTGATGATAACAGCCAACGTCCATAAAGTGCTTTCCAAAAGTTTTTATTTGATCCTCACACCCATGGGAGCTATTAATAATAAAAATAATGGTAATAACAGCTGGCATTTATATTGTGCTTTAAGATTTACAAAGTACTTGACAAATATAACAACAATAATATGTCTTATTGTACTTACTGGGTGCCAGGCACTGGGCTAAGTACTTTAATTACCCCATTGGGTCCTTAAAACAATCCTAGGGGGTGGATACCAGCATTAACTCCATTTCACAGATGAAGAAACTGAGGCAGATAAAATTGAAGCAACTTGCCAACTTGGATCATAAGGCTAATAAGTGTCTTGAACAGGTTGCAAACTGGGATCTTCCTGACTCCAGAACTCTAGCCATTTTGCCACTGAACTCTGAGAATGACATATTAACAAATGTCAAAGTTAATCTCGAACCCAGGACTTTGGACTCCCCAACAAGCCTTCTGTATTCTCTATGTCCATGGAAACCTTTAAGTGCCTTCTATAGTGATCTAGTGCTTTGTAGTGTAAATGGGCACTATGGTTTTCATTCTTCTTCCTCACTTGTTCTGCTCAACTTTTCTAGCTCTTTCCTCTTATGTAAATAGCTAAGCCCCACACCCCATTTCATGCTTTATTATTTCCAAATAGCAGCTGCATTAGGGCCCTTTGATTCTGCTGTGGAGAATGCATTTGGAAGCAAAGCATAATACCGTCAAATGGTTAGTTCATGGGGTTTTAATTTTAGAAATATCTGAAATGCATTAATTCACCATCTTCAATTGGCACCCAAAAAAATAAAATAAAATAACAGCAGTTCTCATCAGGGGGAGAAAAGCCCCTCCCATCGATGGCTTAGAAGAATACAGGAGCTTAGAGGGAATCAAAGGACCTCATAAGACTTGCAAGCAAGCAGTTGGTTTCCTGGAGTGTCTGTCTGGACTGTAGTGTATTCGGCTAGTAAATGGTATGCAGAAGGGAAGAGGGTCCTTGAAGCCTGACTTCCAGGGGTGGAACAGAACAAGGGAAGGAGAGAATGGCCACTTAGCGCTTCTTTCTTCTGGAATGGAGTGGCTACCAGGTCCCTTCCTCCTGGGATATTGCAGAGCCCATTTGGGTCTCTCAGTCAAGGGGCAAAGGCAAGACACCATGAACTTGAGTTCCATTCCCAGTGCTGACCAGGGTGGTCCAAGCCAAGGGATTTAATCAGCCTGTTTGTCTAGTCGCCAGAGGGTGGTTGCCATGCCTGTCTCTCAGGAATGCTGGGAGGATTAGAGGGGCTCCCTCTGAAGTACCTTAGGAAGGCTGCAGTGAGCCAGGGGTGAGATCAAGCCTCCTCCTGGGGACTTGGGATTAGCCAATGGACCTTGAGTTCTTGCCCTGTTTCCATGATAATAACTGCTTTCACAAAAATCATGCTAACACTAAAGTAAATGGTTTTATAGTCAACAGACAATAGTAAACCAGCTAAATTGGTGGATTGAAGAGGAGGAGGAGGAATAGTAAGAATGGTGCCAATAATTACAATAACTACCATTTGTATTAGAACCAGAAGGGACCTTAGAGGTCATCTAATCCTGCACCTCATTTTACAGATGGGAAAGTCAGGAAGATAAAAATTATGTATTCAGATTTTGAAGAAGAATTTCAGCTTGTAGGGAGCAGAGGATATGGAATCATCAGGGTTAAAGAGTTAGAACTGAAAGAGGACCTTAAATGTCATTTACCCACTCCACGACAATTTTACAAATAAAGAAACTGAGGCCAATGGAGGTAAAAGGCAGAGCTGGGCTTTGAACTTTGGTCTTCTGACTCCAAATCCAGAATTGAGATACCTTGTTAAAGGGCTTTACAGATATTATCTCATTGGAGCCTCACAACCACTTGGTAATATGGATACTGTTAAGATCCCTATTTTATGAACAATATGGAAATCTGTTTTGCTTGATAATACATGTATAACCCAGATAGAATTGCTTTCCAACTCCAGGAGGATAAATGGAAGGGAAGGAAGGAGAGAATTTAGACCATATAACTTTGGAAAACTTATGTGAAAATTTTTTATTACCTGTAATTGGTAAAAAAAAAAAAGTCTTTATGATAAAAACCCTATTTTACAGATGAGAAAACTGAGGCCCAATGATTTGCCCAAGGTCACACAATTATTAATAGTCTGAGGCTGATGAACCCAAGTATTCTTCTCAAAGAAAGAAATCCTACTATTTAGATTAATTTTCTCCCTTGTAAATCACCAATAGAAAATTTTTTCTATAATTGCCTTGTTACACTAAAAAAAAATGCCAAATGCAAAAATTTTTACATTAAAAGTATTGATTACTATTATAGGTTCACAGGTTCATAGCATTAGAGCTAAAGGAACCTTAGTGGTCATCTCATCCAGCTCCTTATTTTATAAACGAGGGTCAGTTGGCTTCAAATTATCTTAATACTTTCTTCAATGTTTAGGTTAAACCCTTACTGTTCTTTTCTCATGATATCCATCAGTATCCTCAGTGAGGCATTCTAATTCAGTGAGGGCAGAAAAAAAGGAATAAAAGATTTAAAATACCCTTTCCCCTCATACAGATGAGAAAACTGAGGCTCAAGGAGGCTAAGATATGTGTTTATGGTTATACTATAAACATCAAAGATAGAATTTGAACCCAGGTCCTCTGAATCTCCATTGCATCTTTCTGCTTCCTAATAATCAGTATTTATAATAAAGTCATACAACTTATTCTATTGGCATTGGGAAAGATTTCAGAAATCATCTAGTCAAATTTCCCTCCCAGGACAGAGACCTCCTCTCTATAAAAGATTTGATGGAAAGTCATCAAGTTTCAGTTCATCCACTTCTGTAAGATGGAAGCTTATGAACCTAACATTTGGGGATAGGACTCATTGGCTGAAAAATTCCTTCTCATATTGTCCTAACATCTTCACTAAAATGTCTAGTTACTTATTGGTGGAAGATTTTTTTTAAAGAGCCTATGGTGTATGACCCAGTAGAATTGCTGGTCAGCTCTGGAAGCAGGGAGAGAAGAGGGATGGGAAAACTCATGAATCATGGAACCATGGGAAAATATTATAAATAAATAAAATAAAAGAGCTAGCAAAATCCTTATCATTGAGAAGAATCTATTAGGGAAATATCCAATTGATGCCAATAAAAAGATTACACAACTCTAATTTTTTAAAAATTTACTCAGGGATATTTTACTCAGGGAAATATTTACTCAGGAAAACTCACCTTAGGCTTTTTATTATTATTAAAAAACTGATGCTTTGGGTTTAGGTTTTAGTTCAGTGTTGCTTTTTGTTTTGTTTTGTTGTTAACATCAGTCATTTCCTAACGGACTCACCAGCACCATAAAACTTACCTTTATAACAAAGAAAAGCAGAGGGTCAACTTGGTGGCAAAGAGAAATCCAGGTGTTGGTCCTAGAGTCAAGAAGACCTGCATTGAAATCCAGTTATGTGACCCTGGACAAGTACTTCTCTCTGTATCAGTTTCCTCATCTGTAAATATGGATATTAATAGTATTTTCCTCCCAGGATTGTTTTGAGGATCAAATGACATAATATGTAGAAAGAGTTCTATAAACCCTGAAGTACTCTATAAATGCTCCTGCTTGAAAATGCCCACTTCTGTAAAGTAAATAGTTTAGTCTCCCCTCTCTCAGGTGAAAATTCCCATAAAGAAAGTACTCATATGGAATAAACCCAGCAAAATACATGATGAGATGCTATCAACTTTAAAAGCCAAGTGTAGTGGAGTCTCTCTGTAATCCCTGCAGCTGTAGAAGAAGCTAAAACTGGTGGATCACTTGGGTTATGGAGTCTGCATCTCTAGTGGCCCAAGTAGATTGGGTGTACACTCGGAGTCTGGAATAAACATGATGGGAAGAAGGTGTGAAGATAAAATTAACTCTCCCCTGGCTATTTTTAGCTAATCAAATCAAGAACTGAAAGTATCCCTTCTTATCATTAAGTATGAAAGTTCATAAGTCATTTACTAGAGTAAACTCACACCTCCAAATGGGCAGTGCTAAGCAAATTGAAAGACAGAGATTGGTTTCTATGAAGAGGAGTGATAGAAAGTGACGTGGAGGTTCAAATCTGGCCTCAGCCACTTCCCAGCTGTGTGACCCTGGGCAAGTCACTTGACCCCCTTTGCCTAGCCCTTATCATTCTTCTGCCTTAGAGCCAATACACAGTATCGACTCCAAGATGGAAGGTAAGTTTTAAAAAAAAGTGATGTGGAAAAAGGAGCATAAAAGAAGAGACCAGTATGGTCTAGGGACCATTCCTTTTCTGGCATTTGGAGTGAGTGGTTGAAATTCCTGCCTTGGCTTTGGAGGAGGCTGTGTTGGTAGAACTCTGGCTGAAGACACCACTGGGACTTCTGTCTGAGGATTACTGGGAAATCCACATGGAGATTGGACTTAGGGAAGCCCCTGCCACGACTGAGCAGGACTTACCAGATAAGGGCTGGTAGGCTCCTTAGGAATCTGCCTCTTTATCTGTGTTTTACACTTTCACTCTTTCCACCTCTTTGTAAATAAAAGCTGCTAAAAGTCATTTTGACTTAAGCTATAATATTTTAAAATCAGCAACCACAATATTATTTCATAACTCTCATATTTAGTATAAAACCTAAATTTAAACCTTACAAAGGAACAAGCCAGCCCACATGGAAATGAAAGAGGTCCAAGTGCCCATGCTTGGCACAGTGCCTGGCTCATAGTAGGTGCTTAATAATGTTATTGGTCAACATTATTAAATGTAATTGAAAAATATTTAACAAAATAAATAAAAACACACTAAAACATAGTTAATGTTAATATGTGGTTTTCTAAGTCAATATTTAGTTGGCAAGGATCTTTATGTATGATTTATGTCTCCCATTTCTATTTAAATTTGACCTTACTGATATAAAGGCTCTGTCCAAGGTCCTCTTCTTAATCTGTTTGGCCACCTCATCAGTTTCCATGGGTTTCATTACCATCTCAATGTAGATAACTCCCAGATCTAGCTACTCTCTCCTGAACTCCAGTTCTCCATTACCACCTGAGTTTTAAATTAATCAATTGGATGTCCAGTAGGCATCCCAAACCCGATATATCTACAAAGGAATTCAGCATCTTCCTCCCAATACTTCCATTTCATAATTTCTCTACTAATGTCTAGAACACTATATCCTCCCAGCCAGTCAGATTCACAAACTCATCACTATCTTGACCACTCACTTGAATTCATCCCACATACCCAAACCACTGCCAAATCTTACCATTTCTACCTTCATCATATCACCCTTTTCTCCACTCACACAAGCACCATCCTAATTCAGACCTCAATCACTCCCTGCCTAGATGATTGCAATGATCTCCTAATTGGTCTCCCTTCAATTCTCTTCTCTTTCCAATCCATCTCTAAAGCAGAAGTCTTTCTAGGTCCCTCTTCCTACCTTTACCTAATAAAATATAGTAGTTCCCTATTACCTCCATGATCTTCCTTTTGGTATTTGAAGCTCTTCACTAAACTGGTCCCTTCCTATTACCTAGCAGTCTTCTTGTGTAGCTAGCAAAGTGCTTCACAGAGGTTATCTAATTTGGTCCTCACAATAGCTCTGGGAGGTAGGTGCCATTATTATTCCATTTTATCAAGGAAATGGAGACTGGGTGAAATATAATGACTTTCCCAAAGTCACACAGCTATCTGTGGAAAGATTAAAACTCAGGGCTTCCTGGTTCCAAATATAATGCTCTATCTACTATAAAAAACCAACTGCCTGCATTCCTATACTTTACTGACTACTCAGCTAAGCTGGCCTACTGGCTATTCCCCAAATGTGGCCCGAGTTATCTCCCAGATCTGAAATATACTCCTTTCTCAACTCTCTTAGTTTACCTGGCTTCATTCAAGCCTCAGATCAAATCCCCCTTTCTGAAAGATGCTTTTTTTCTTAGTCCTCCTCCATCCCCAGATCTTAGTGCCGTCTCCTCTAATATGGCCACCCAGTTACTCTGAACATATCATTCATGTACCTCATTATTTTCACTCCATCTCCCCTATTATGAGATCCTTTTCATTCCCCAACTGGTAAATGATCAAAGGCTATGAAGAGGCCATTTTTCAAGGACCAAATCAAAAATATCAGTATTGATGTTTTTTAAATGCTCCAAAACACTACTGATCAGCAAAAGAAAACTTGATTATAGGGAAATTGCAAATGTTGGAAAGAGAGAATATAGGGAAACAGGCACATAATGATGGAATTGTATATTGGTCCTGCCATTCTCGAAAGCAATTTAGAATTATGCCCCTAAAGTAACTAAATAGTGAATATCCTTTGGTCCATATGCTACTACTAGTATTACTACTACTACCACCACCACTATTACTACTACTACTACTACCACCACCACCACCACCACTACCACCACCACCACCACCACCACTACTACTACACTACTACCACCACTACTACTACTACTACTTCCATACTACTACTACTACCACCACCACTATTACTACTACTACTACTACTACTACTACCACTACCACCACCACCACCACCACTACCACTACCACTACCACTACTACTACTACTACTACTACTACTACTACTACTACTACTACCACTACCACTACCACTACTACTACTTCCCCCACCACTACTGCTGCTACTGCTACTACTGCTGTTGCTCCTACCACAGAGACTACTATTACTACTACAAATAATAACTAGCATTTATATAGTATTTTAAGGTTTGCAAAGTACTTTACAAATAATATCTCATTTGATCCTCACAACAATCCTATTAAGTAGGTCAATAACCCAGAGGTCAAAGAAAAAGAAAAAAGTGCTATATTTACAAAAACATTCGTATAGACATACATCAAAGCTATTTCAAGTTGAGTTCCAGACCACCACAACAAAGTGAATAGTCCCAAAAAGTGAGTCACATGATTTTTTTTGGTTTCCCAGTTAATATAAAAGTTATGTTTATACTATACCGCAATTTATTAAGTGTGTAGAAGTGTTATGTCTAAAAAATAATGTACATACTATGATTAAAAAATACTTTATTGCTAGAAAATGCTAACCATCATTGGAGCCTTCAGAGAGACATCATCTTTTTGCTGGTGGAGGGTCTTGCCTTGATATTGATGGCTGCTGACTGATCAGGGTGGTGGTTACTGAAGGCTGGGATGGCTCCAGCAATTTCTTAAAATAAAGCAACAGTGAAGTTTGCCTTATCAGTGGAGCCTTCCTTTCACTTGAACAGTTAGAAGCCATTGTAGAGTTACTAATTGGCCAAATTTCCATATTGTTTGTGTCTCAGAGAATAGGGATGCCAGCGGAGAGGAAGAGAGAGACAGAGGACAGCCAGTCAGTGGAGCAGTAGGAATATACACAATATTTTTTGACCAAGTTCTCTGTCCTATATAGGGACACAGTTTGTAAAGCCCTCCCCTCCCAATTACAATAGTAATATTAAAGGTCACTGATCATAATACTATAACAGATATAATAATAATGAAAAAGTTAGAAATACTGTGAGAATTACCAAAGTATGACACAGTTACAGTGTAGACACAAACTGTTGGAAAAATGGTGCCAGTAGACTTGCTCAATGCAGGGTTGCCACAAACCTTCAATTTGTACAAATAAATAAATAAAATGCAATATCTGCAAAGCACAATAAAACAAGGTACACCTGTAGTGGCTCTTTTTGTGACGGCAAAGAACTAGAAGTTAAGAAGCCAAACAGCAACTGAAAAATAGCTGAACAAGTTACAATATATACATGCAATGGAATATTGTTGTCCTAGAAGCAATGGGGAAGGGGGTAGTTTCAGAGAAACCTGGGAAGAATAGTACGACCTGATATAGAGGGAAGTGAGCAGATTCAGGAGAACTATAACAACAACATTGTAAAAATGAACAATTCTGAAATTTTCAACATTTCAAATATAAAACAATTTTGAAATATGATCAATATAATGCTCGATCATGATTTTTTAGATATGGGAATTTGTTTTACTTGAGTAGGCATACTTGTTACAAGGGTTTTCTTTTTTTCTTTTTCTTCTCAAAGATGGGAAAATCAGGGGCAGCTTGGTGTCTAAGTAGATTGAGAGCCATGATCCAAGACAGGAGATCCTAGGTTCAAATCTAGCCTCAGACACTTCCTAGGCATGTGACCCTGGGCAAGTCACTTAACCCCCATTGGTAGCCCTTACCACCCTTCTGCCTTGGAACCAGTACCCATTATTGATTCCAATATGGAAGGTAAGGGTTTAAAAAAAAAAAACAAAGATGGGAAAATCGAAGGAGGGAAGTGTAGAAATAAAATATTGCTATTTATTAATTGAAAAGAAATAAAATTAAAAAGTAAAAGAATGAGTTCCTAGAGGACAAAGAACTATGGATTCTTTTCCTTTTTTCTATATCCAAATTCTCTGCACAAATGCAAATCCTGTCATTTACATTTATGAAAGACATATATATGAATAGAAAAATCTTATGTGGCACATAGGATGTTTGTCCCTTTGAAGAATGCCACAGCCAGAATTTAACTGTTCAGTTTGAGTTCTTTCTAGTCCCACAATACTCAGCAAAATATCTGGAATACAATAGATTTTTTTTTAGAAAAAATTTTTTTCCATGGTTACATGATTCATTTTCTTACTCTCTCCCCCCCAACACCCCCAACCCCTGTAGCTGATGCACATTTCCACTGGTTTCTTCATGTGTCATCAATCAAGACCTATTTCCATATTATTGATAGTTGTACTAGGATGGTTGTTTAGCGTCTAGACACATCCCAAATCATGTCCACATCAACCCAAACACAGTAGATTCTTAATAGATGCTTGTTGACTAACATAGCAGATGGGATCCTTTTTCAGGTATATTTTGAACTAAGTATTGCTGAGGCTTCTTCCAAATGAAATACTGTATTATAATTTCTGTAAAGTCTTGATTTGGGTCTTGATTTAAACTCAGACCTTTTGATTTCCAAGCCAAAGTCCATGTCCTACATTAAAATGCCTTCTTTACATGTGTGTGTGTGTGTGTGTGTACACACAAACCTATATTCATAGGAACTGCATGTCCCTCTCTTTAAAAAGGGAGTCCTGGGGGAAGCTAGGTAGTTCAGTGAATAGAGAGTCAGACCTAGAGATGGGAGGTCCTGGGTTCAAATCTGAACTCAGGCACTTCTCAGCTGTGTGACCCTGGGCAAGTCACTTGACCCCCATTGCCTACCCTTACCACTCTTCTGCCTTGGAACCAGTACCCATTATTGATTCCAAGATGGAAGGTAAGGGTTTAAAAAATAAAATAAAATAAAATAAAAAGGGAGTACTAAGACCACCTATGCCACAGGGTTATGAGGAAAATGAGTTGACTGGAAGGTGCTTTGCAAGCCAGAAAATACTATATTAATTTGAGTTGTCCTTGTTATTGCATATTGATGTTTTATATATGCTCATGTGCTTGCATAGGTATGTGCGTATAGTGTGTGTGTGCACAGTGAAAAGCCATATGGTGTAGTAGACAGAGAGCCAGCCTCAGAATCTGTGTTGAAGTCCTACCTCTAATCCTACCTGATTCTAGAGACTAGATCAAGGGAGCAGAATGGAAGCTTCCTTCAAGGCAGAGACTGTCCAGAACCACTTTTATATTTGTAACTCTAGGGAGGATTTCTTTCTTCAGGCTCTCTGAAATTCTTAAAAATATTTGGATAACTCTTTCAATACAATTGGCTGTTTTTTTAGTCTTATGTATTCTAATTTTTAAAAAGCATTATTCTGAGAAGGGGTCCATAAACTTCACCAGACTTCTCAGGGTGATCTATGACACTAAAATGATTAAGAATTCCTGTCCTAAAGGGCACTTGGGTAGTTCAGTGGATTGAGAGCCAAGACTAGAGATGGGACATTTTGGGTTCAAATCTGACCTGACACTTCCCAGCTGTGTGACCCTGGACAAATCACTTAACCCCCCCATTGCCTAGCCCTTAGCGCTCTTCTGTCTTGGAACCAATACACACTATTGATTCTAAGACAGAAGGTAAGTGTTTAAAAAAAAAAAAAAGAATCCCTGTCCTAACACCTGGCATAATTCTTGACACACAGAAGAATCTTAATAAATATTTGGTGATCAATGAGAGGGAATTTCTCTACTGGGAAAGTGATGAACCCCTCCCCACCCCCAACACACACACACACACACACACACACACACACACACACACACACACACACACACACACACACTATATTATTTATTAAGGGATAAGGACTGTACCTATGATTTCAGTAATACAGGGAACTCTCAAATAAAGAATTTTCTTCTACCAATGCAATTCTATAGCTAGCTGTTATATAGCCCTTTAAGGTTCGCAGAGCACTTTATGAATATGATCTCCTTTTATTCTTCTTGCAACCACTCTGAGAAATCAGTGCAACCCAGAGAGAGTTGCCTTGAATCTAAAGAAGTTGGGTGATTTGCCTAGGATCACCCAGCCAGGAAGCATCAGAGACAGGTCTTGAACCCAGTCTTCATCTTTAGCCACTATGCCATGCTGCTTCTTATTATATATTATTATATGATTGTGTATAATTAATATGTTAATTATAAATTATAATTATTGTCTTGTGTATAATTACTATATAAACACATATATTTCAAGGGATAGGCAGCTCAAAAGCACTATAAGGGGAGATATAAATAAACAGATAGATGGAGGAGAAAGGATAAGCATTGATTAAGTACCTACTATGTAGGGGCCAGGGACTGGGCTAAGTGCTTTACGAATAGTATTTAATGGGATAGAATGATCAGTTCAAAGATATGTAGACTGATAGATAAATGTTAAGAGACTTGATAGATATCCTCCCGTTGACATAAATATATACGTAGATTTTTTTTCACCTGATTTGCATCATTTTTGTAGGGAACTCCAAGTGGGAAAATCCCTTCTGACAATACTGGTGAACAACTGGTACAAATTCTGCGCATACTCATATGAAAGACATATGTAAATGCAAAAATTCTGTGTGATACTTAGGCTGTTTGCCCCTTTGAAGAATTCGAGGGCTAGAATCTAACTATTCAATTTGAGTTCTTTATCAGTCCCAGTTTGTTGGAAGAATAACACTGGCTTGTAGAGAAGACAGCAGAAACCTGATTTCAGTCATCCAAGGCACAGAATCTGAAATCCCCGCAAGGCTACAGATTATTTTCTGTGTGGGTGAGAGCACAACGACTGTAGGATGCTTTTCCTGGCAATATTTAAACAAACAAGCCAAGAACCTCTTTGCACATCATATAATTAAATTAAACTAGAAAAAAGAGAAAACAGCCCTGCTAAGACATGTGGGTGGGTCTGGCTATATTATATATATTTTTTTAAATTATGCCATCCCAAAGATGACAGCATTGCCCAGGCTGTAATAATCGCTCCTGATGTCTAATATGAGGCCCAGCACAAATACAAAGTGTACTTGCAGCTCAGCTCTAAGTAGATTATAAACATTTAATATAGAATGTTATCATCATATTCAGAGCACCAAATTGCAGACTTCTGTCACCCACCTTCAAGCATGCCTCTGAAGATCATCGTTAATTCTGCTGATTTATGGTAATGCCAGAGCCCTATCACCTACAGCATCAGAAACCACTAACAAGCTTAGTATAAGCTCAGACTGAAATGGTTTGAGGTTTAAATTTCTGTAACGATTATAAACTAGAAGGAGTGAAATCCCACTTCAGCAAAAAAAAAAAAAAAAAAAAAAAAAAAAGTCCTATGTTAACGATGCCATATTGGAACCACTTTCCTCCCATTTCTCCCCCTCTCTTACCCCATTCCAAGTCTCTTCGTTTCAAGGAGAAGTAACTTTAAATGTGACTGGCATTTTTAAATTCAAAAAAATAATCCTTTTTGTATGGTAATACATTTCATAATTAGAGGATAGACCCCGTTCACACTTATTGAAGGGGGAAAAAAGAAGATGCCCTGAAAGGATTGCTATTTTTAAAAAACAAATCCGATCAAGCTAACAGTCCCTTCTTTGAACATTAAGTTATATTCCATTCAGACTTCTTTGAAATGCTGGGCAATCAGGACATTTTAATCACCATTGTCTCTTCCAGGCCAAATCATTGTACTCTGCTAATGCCTGGCCCTTCAGCAGATGAGGCCCATTTATTTGTCACCTTGGTCATCTCTAAAATCCTGAGTTCTATAGAAAATGGAGGCTTTACCGGGGAATGCTCCCTAGAGATGACAGCTTCTTGGAAAGGAAGAAAATCAGTCCGAGCTGATATTTGCCAGAGACTCAAAGAGTCTTCAGGACCAGAGAGGCCAATGCCCATGAAGCCTTTCTCTACCTTTTCTCGAGTCCAAATGAGTAATTCCTCAGGGCACAGGTAGTTTGTGATAAAGAAAATTAAAAGAAAATGATGAGGAAATGAACCTTTCCCCATCCCTTGGAGAGGTGGTGAACTCTAGGGGCAGAACGTTGTATACATTGTCAGATCTGTTTACTACATCGATTGGTTTTGTTTTAATTGTTATTCTTTGTCTCAAAAAAAAAAAAAAAAAGCTTGCTAGATGGCTAGGGAAGAGGGAGAGGATGTATATCCAGAAATGACCCATAAAATAGGGAAGGAAGGAGTGAAGGAAAGAAGGAAGGAAGGAAGGGAGGGAGGAAGGGAGAAAAGGAGGAAGGGAGAAAGGGAGGAAGGGAGGAAGGAAGGAAGGGAGGGAGGGAGGAAAGAGGTAAAGACCTCATTAGGAAACAAACATCAATCCTTTCAGTGTAAAAGGTGGAGGATTATGGATGCCAAATGTGGTATATATGCAAAATTCAGTTGCTATACTAGTTGGCTTTGAATCAGTCTTTCTTTTTCTATATTATAAGGAAGGATTCTATCAGAGGAAATAATTGTGGTATAAAATGAAAAATCATCAATAATAATTTGAAAAATAAAAAATAGAGAGAGTGAACATGTAAGTAATCACAAGCAATTTTGAGGGCTTTTTTAAGCACCATTCCTCTCTGTATCTAAACCCAAACAGGATTGAACATCTCACAACTTGAAATGTGAACACACTCAACAAATAAAGACAGCTCTTTCCTTAGAAGAAGAATGAAAAACACTAAGCATCACATTTTATAGTGGTAGAGAACAGCCCTGAAGCATCAGGACTAGGGTAAAACAACAATGACTAATTTACTCCAAGGAAGTGAAATTACGAGAGTGCAAAAAACCACAAAATTTTTTTAAAACTGTGCAATTATCTTCAATCTCTTCATTTGACAGGGAGGGGACTTTGGGTATGGAATATTGTATATACTATCAGACACAATCAAAGTGTTGGTTACTTTTGCCAAACATTTTTGCTTTTGTTTTTTATCCATTGTTAAAATGGATGTCTCCATTTGCAGAGGAGTGGGGAGGGATATTTTCAGAAATGAAAGTGATGTAAAAACAAAAGGCATTAGTAAAATAAGATTAATTTCTTAAATCAAATCAATACAGATTTTGTAAATCCCGTGCAATTACAAACTTTGTTGTAACTACCTTTTGACAGCACATGCACTTCTTCAATAGCATAGAAGCAAAGAAGGAAGAATGATTAGTCAAAATAGGAAGCTAGAAGACAGCAATTCTGCATGCCTTGATCACATACCAGGTAAGTTCCTTCTGCAATCATTGCCCTCCCCCCTCCCAGCAGCAGCAGCCGCCTCCAGGTGCTCTTGGGGGTCTGTCTCTCCCTCCACCACCACACAGTGGTACCCTGAAGAATCCCACCCCTTGCAGCAGTCACAGTTCTGTGATGGGCTGGAACCAGCTTGATGGATTGATTGTTAAATTTTCAGTGTTAGCGTTTAAACCTCAGAAATAAGCAACTGCTTCAAACTAAAGCTTGGTTTATTGTTTTGTTGATTTCTAGACAAGAAAATGATGGAGAATTGGTTAATAATGCAGATTATATTTAAAAGTGTGCCAGGCTTCCTTTTTCTCCTCCCTTAGAGAACCGATATTAAACATTTACCAATATTTCCCTTGGGTTCGAGAACCCTCTCCCAAGGTCTTTATGTTATAGTCTCTAATTCTCTGCCTAACCAAATTCTACTTTCAGGCTTTTATTATTAATTACCAGACCTGGTTTCATCAGTGTAGCCAGATTCCAGAGAATTTCCTCCACGGATGCAACTCGGCACTTTCTTTATGATTTCTATGCCTAAGAGCAAAGTGACTTGTCCAGGGTCACACAGCTAGAATATGTCAGAGGTGGAACTCCAACCTAGATCTTCCTGTCTCTAAGACTAGCTCTCCACCTACCTCACAATGTAAAGACTCTCTCTGTCTCTCTGTCTCTGTCTCTGTCTCTGTCTCTGTCTCTCTGTCTCTCTGTCTCTCTCTCTGTCTCTCTCTCTCTCTGTCTCTGTCTCTCTCCCCATCACTAATTCCAAAAACTGATTTGAGTGTGTTTTGAGCTGCCTGCCCAGGGACCAAAATTCTTGCCGAAGGCTCTGCAGTTTCCAGAACATTCTAAGTTGAGGATCCTGATGGGGAAGGCAAGGCTCATAAATAATGCACATTCTGCCTATCGGACTATTTAGGAAGCAGAGGAGTGGTCAGAACCGGGGTCTAGAAGACTGGAGAATGTGGGCACAAAGAGAAAGCTGTAGATTCTAGGAGAATTCGTTCTCGGGGGAGAAAAGTCCTAGAGAGGACCTGAACGCTCGGGGGATTCTACGTGGGACGGGACCTTCACCAAACTAAGTGGGTTTGCGAGGCGGCCCAATTATGGGCCAATGGGGAATTTTCATCCCCGGGTGAGCAATAGGTCACAACTTTGGAATTCTCCCAAGCCAATGGAAGTAATTGGCGATTTCACGCTTCTCGGGAAGCCGAGGTTCCGCCGAGGTGGCCCGGGGGGCTCCAGGGTCTGGGGGAGCAGCCTCATCTCTGGTGTGGCAACCCCGACTCCACTGGTGCTCCTCTCGCCTCCCTTTCAAGATGTCATTCCCCCGCCTCCGCACTCACCACCAAACAAACACAGAAATCTACTACTGTTCTCCCCATGCACTCCATTTTCTTCCAATCTGAGGCCCATTTGTGTGTATAATTGAAAATTAGCAGTGCAGCTGTTTGAAGAGAGTAATTTATCACGGCGCATTGTTCGGAGCTGACACTTTAGCCCTGGCTCGAACAAGGCAGTGGTTGCTGGGGGTTGAGCTGCAGAAAGTGATTCGCCGGTAATGCCGCGTTTCCCCTGCGTCGCCTCTAATTGTAGCCTCTTTTTCGCCATTGAATTGGGAGTTGAGTAAAAGAGCTTGTTTGCTCTGGGCGCCGAGGCTGCCAGGGCCGCTCGGCCTATTATCACAAGATACTCTTGATCTTTTGAAAAGCAGGAAATAGAATTTTTCTCCAACAGGGAAAGTAATTTGCGATGCGTCCATTAGTTCTTCATTAAAGCAAGATTAAATTGCACGGCAAATCACATCTGTGTTTGGATGATTAAAGGGTGGCATTTTAGAGGCCAAAACTAATTACTAGCCCAAATGAATGGGAGTGAAAAAACAGTCATGTTTTTACATTAGATAGTGTGGCTTGTAATTAGATTCAAGCTAATTCCACTATTTCTTCTCTTTTAATGAGATGAGCCTGTCCTCATCTTTTTCTAGGCCATGCTAACAGCCCCAAATGTATAATTTTGATAATGCTCCGAGTTTACTTTATTGAAATTTCTTTGCTACCTGCCACAAGTGACTGTTCTGTCTAGTGGTACTTCATTATAGGGAAGCTCCGAGCCCCCACCCAACTCCCAGATATAGTTTGCAACGCGAGGAATCCCTGGGAAAAAAAACAAAGGACCAGAAAACTATCCCCGTCCGCCTATGTCTCCGGTGCAAACCACAGACGTGGTGACAGCCTGGAAATGGGCACCGGCTCCAGAAGGGAGCAGAACAGAAACCCTCTCCCAGGGGAGATGAGAAGGAAATCGGGGGCTCCCGGGAGGAACAGTAAGCAGTAAGCCACTTGGATGGAACAAGAAGATGGTTGAATGCTTCCAAACTCCTTTGCCTGGGGAGATTTTCTTACCCTGGCGTCATTTCTCTCTCCTCCTCGGTGGGGGCGTTATGGAGGAGGGGGAGCCGGTGGGTGGGTGGGTGAAGGGGAACTGAGGCTTTCCCTATGCACACAATTCAAGGATTTTGCGTTTCAATTTCCCAGGGAATCTCATTTTGAATTTTGCCTTAAAACAAATAGTTCCAGGGGAAAAGCCTAGCGCCTGAACAAGGAATGATGTCAAGGATTCGAAGGGTTTTTCAAGATTGGCCAGTCAGTAAGCATTTATTAAGCGCCTACTATGTACTCGACAGGCACAGGAGACACAAATACAAAGAATCAAACAATCTCTGCCCTCCAAGAGCAGGATTCTATTGGGAGAAACAATGTGTACGATATATGTGCAAATGTATATTCCTGTGCATAGGTATGGATATACAAAGGTACATGTATATATGTAAAAATGCATATATGATCAAATAAAAAGTAAATACAATGGATCTATAATAGATGTCAAATGAAGACAACATTTTTGCATATACTTATTTTTTACGTATTTAACAATAGAGTACTTATTGCTGGTGGATCAGGAAGAGTGTCATATAGATTCTGAAACTGAATGTTAAAGGAAGAGAGATGGGGTCGAGGAGGGGGTGCATTAAATTTGGGGAGATGGGAGGGGCCAGTCCTGTGCAAAGCATGATGGGGCAGATAGAGTGATGGGCGTGGGGTGGAGAGAAACCAAGATAAGACCAGTTTGGCTAGACCATAGAGTGCATGAAGGGAGTGATGTATAATGAGGCTGGAAAGCTAGGTTGGGACAAAGTTCTAAAGAATTTTCAAAGCCAGAGGAAATATGGAGCCCCTAGAATTTAACTGAACAAAAGGAAGGGGGAGGAGGCAGCTAGGGAGCATAGTAAATAAAGTACCAAACCTTGAGGAAGGAGGGCCTGGGTTCAAATGTGACCTCAGACACTTTCTAGCGGTGTGACCCCTGGGCAAGTCACTTGATCCCAATTGCCTAGCCCTTACCACTCTTCTGTCTTATCTTAGGACCAGCATTGATTTAGAAAGAAAGGAAGGAAAGAAGGAAGGAAGAGAGAGAGAGAGAGAGAGAGAGAGAGAAAAAAAAAAAAAAAAAAAGGAAGCAAGTATTTATATGTGCCAAGCACTGTGTTAAGAATTCTCTATTTCTTTATCCAATTATTATCTCACTCGATCTTCATTACAGCCCTGAAAGGTAGGTTTTATTATTATCTCCATTTTAGAGTTGAAGAAACTAAGGCAGATTGAAGTTAAGTAATTTTCCCAGGGTCACACAATTACCAAGTATATCTGAAGCCAGATTTTACAAAAGCTCATATTTATATAGCTCTTATTATTTTGCCAGAGCCTGGGCTGAGTACTTTTACAATTATTATCCCCCAACCCTAGGAAATAGGTGCTATTATTATCTCCATTTTATAGATGAGAAAACAGAAGACAACAGGGATTCAAGAAAGTGACTCACCCAGGGTCACCCAATTTAGCAGACTGAACTCAGGTCTATCCTGACTCCAGGCCTGGTATTCTATCCACCAAGCAGTCTCTCAAGGACAGAAATGTGGTCAGATCTACCTTTGAGGAAAATACAATCTCTCTTTTGTTTTGAGATTTTTTAAAAAGCAGGTGAAATTTGGCCCTGAAAACAAACTTCAATTCTGATTTCAGAAAAATGGATGCTTCAGTAACAATCACTTTATAAAGGGCCCTGTTTTTTTTTTCTTAAAAAAAAAAAGGCTTCATTGATTCCCCCCCCCCTTTTTTTTTATAGCACAGTCATCTTTCTATGGAAGAAAAACCATTAAGTAAAATTAGCAATAGAAGGATAGCATCTGCTAGTGTATGTTAGCTACACTTCACACCCATACTCCCCAGTAGCTCCTAGCCCCTTAGTGAGAATTGGCAAATTTGTTCTCTGTCATCGTGATGGCAATTGCAATTATCTGAGCCCAGACACTTTTTGTATTCTTTTGTCTATATTCTTGAGGTCATCTCATGTCTGTTATTTTCCTGGCAGCCAGGTGGTGCAGCAGATAGAGTCCTGGGCACGGAGTCAGGCAGATTCCAGGTTCGATATGGGTTCAGATGTGGTCTGAGACATTTACCTATGTGATCTGGGGCAATTCACTTAATAACTGTGTAGCTCGGTTTCCTCAACTGTAAAAATGGTGCCGTATTTGGCAAAAATGGTACCTGGCTCACAGGGATGTTTTGAAGATTACTTGGAATAATATTTGTAAAATGCTTTATAAATCTGAAAGTGACATATATATAATAATTCATTCAAATATATAATGATTATGTGTATTTAATGATTAAATTGCATTTAAATATGTATAATGATTAAATTACATTTTTAAATGCACATATGTAATGATTAAATTATATATTCAATTCTATATTAAAATAGGTGGCTCAGTGGATAAAGAACCAGAACTGGAGACAGGAGGTCCTAAGTTCAAATTTGGCCTCAGATACTTAACCCCAATTGCCTACCCCCTGCCTTTCTTCTGCCTTAGAATGCATACATTGTATTGATTCTAAGACAGAAAGTAAAGGGTTTTTTATTTTTAAAATGTACTTTTATATAATGATCAAATTTATAATTTGCAAGTATAATAATTTAAAATATTATTATTCTGCATTTTGTTATACAAGTCTTCTCATGATATGCAGAAGAAAGAACAGAAGGCAGCTCAAACAGGACAATTTGGACAGAACCATCATATATATTTTTTTAATTTTTAAATTTTTTAAAATATTTTTTCCATGATTAAATGATTTATGTTCTCTCCCTCTCCTTTTCCCTCTTCTCTCCCAAAGCTGACAAGCAATTCCACTGGGTTATATGCATCATATACTTTAAAAAGAAGCCTGTGGTGAAAAATGGAGATTCAGTGTTTATTTCATCTAAAGTCTACTGTGAGTGTATTAGAAAGGCTCTGTTTCTTATTGACTGAGTTTCAAATTTTAAAATACAATTAAAATAGAAAGCTCAGGTCTTCTCATGTTCTCTGAATTCTTCTAATTTGCTAAGGATCATATTTAGACTTGGTCAAACAATGACTGAATCAAAAATGGGCTGCTGAAGCCCAGATGTTTTCTCTTGCACCTTGAGCTTGGCATTTTGTTGCTTTCACAATTGCCTCAGTCAAACAAGCAGGCTGTTCACCAGGCCAACTAGGCACTTTAATTCAGACTGGAAATCCTTTTAATCCTACATGATTAAGAGATTACCTGACTAGAGTTAAAGGAAACCCTATAAGGCCCAGCTAAACAGTGGACAAAGTAGAGGTTTTCCCACTCACCTTGTCTGGAGGCTAGTAGTTTATAAATAGTTGCCGATTGCTATAAACAATATTCACAATAAAATAGCATGGATATTTTAGACTTTGTGGTATAGTAAATGGAGTTTGGATTTCAGGCCAGGGGGCTTTGGTTCAGATCCTGAGTCTGACACATACAACCTGGGTGACTTTGGTCAAGTCCCATCCACCCCCCAGGGTTCCTCGTTTGTAAAATAAGAAAGTTCAGGTAAAATGATCTCTGATTCCTTCCTTCTCTCTAGTTCCTTCCAGTTCACCTCGGATCCCTCTTTTTGCCCATAGACAGGTCCAAATAGTGGTGAGCACACCGGATTTGGCTTCAGGTGCCCCAAGTTCATTTCTCAGTTCCAGCATTTAATTAGCTGTTTAATCCAGGCAAATCACATTGGCAAATGGCAACAATAACACTTTTACCTTCTGCTTCACTGGGTGTTTGGGGAGGGGGGAAAAGCCCTTTGAAAACCCTAACACTACAGAAAAATGTAAGATGTTATTGTTACCACAGTCTTTGCGGTGGAGGCATGGAGAGAAAATAAAACAGCATGCTGAGACATCCCCAAGAGGGCAGGAGAGCCCCAGCTTTTTTGCTCTCTAGAAGGCACAAGCCAGCTTTTTCATTCAGTCAATCAATTGATCAGTTCACTTATATTTCTTTTTGTTTCCTGAGTTTGATGGCATGAATCCTGGTCTGATTTAGCCTTCCCAGAATTGGAGCGATCATTATTAACCATTGCCTATTTTTCAAAAGCAATTGTTCTTGTCCTACTTCATCGGTTGCTGGATTTCTTTCCTCAGCACAAGACAGTCAAGCAATGACCTAGACATACCTTCAGAGCATCTTTCTGGCCCAAATTGGGACTGGGGGTGGGGGTGCGGATGGAGAAAGTCAAGGCACATCTGGAGCGGAGCTCTCTTTGTTGAGAGACATTTGTACGTGGGGCTGTGAAGGACCTAATGCTAAAGAGTTGAAGATTGATTCCATTTGATTATTCTTCACAGAGATGGGTGAAATGAGCTGGTGGGTTCAGTTGGATTTCTCCCTAATTGACACCATAATTAGCCGGCTCAGGAAAGGGGGCAGAGTTGGAACAGTCACTAACCACTAGTCACCAGAAGTCAGAAAGTCAACCCTGTTTCAGGAAGTCAGCCATGCTTTCATGTGTTCACAACAAATATAGCACTTCAGAGGATGTCATGTTAGGGCAAAGTGATCAATAAAGAGACAGAAAATACATTTCTTTTCAAGGTGTAGAGACAGTTCCGAGACATCCTGGTGATGGTGGGAGAAAGCTTTGGAATTGAATTTAGAGGACCTGGGTTCAAAAGCTATCCTGCAGGGGCAGTTAGGTGGTTCAGTATATAGAAAGCCAGGCCCAGAGCTGGGAACTCCTGGGTTCAAATCTGGCTTTCCTGGCTGTGTGACCCTGAGCAAATCATTTAACCCCAATTGCCCAGCCCTTACCTCTCTTCTACCTTGGAACCAATACATGGTATTGATTCTAGTAAAGGAGTAAAGGAGAGTAAAGGAGTAAAGGAGTTTTGTTTTGTCTTGTTTTGTTTTTAAAGGCTACTCTGCCACTTATGGGAGCTTCTTCCCAGGGTGATGGGTGGTCGCTTGATGATTTGTACTTTTTTTATAGGACCTGTGATTTCATCAGTGTGTGGAGTTTTGCTATAAGGACCTTGGGAGGATCAGAATGGCTGTCCAACCTTATCATTCCATACATCCAAATGCTCCAACTGGATTCTGGACTGCATTTGTATCCTGTGTCTGTCAGCAAATAGATGCTTATAAAATACTGATTGTTGATTGCCGTTGTTCCTCCTCTACCCCACAAAAAGAATGTCATCTCCCTGAGAGCAGGAGCTATATCCTTTTTGTCTTTGGATCCCCAGGACCTACCACAGTTCCTGGCATTCAGAAGGTACCCATTGAGTGGTCGATTGATTTCATTTTGATTTGAATCCTTAGCACAGTAGCTAGAACCTTGCAGGCACTCAGTAAATTCTTATGGATTGATTGGATGTTCTTCCGATAAAGTAGATCACAGTCCATACATATGGGCAATTTTTTGGAGATTCTTGCCCGTGACCTTCCATCGGTGAGCCACACTGGAACTTCTCCATATGACAGAGTCTGGCCTTCCTCCTTTCCTCTTGACCAACATAGGATCTCTTTTTGGTCTAATATGTTTTGATGATTCCTTCAGGTTTTCCTCATAAGTTCTTACTTGTGTGGATTGCAAGTTGCTTACACATTCCCCCATGACCCTCCTCACTCCTCTCTGCACAGTATTCTTTTTTCATTATTAAGAGACTGTCATTTGAGGGCAGCTGGATGATTCAATGGATGGAGAGCCAAGCATGGAGATGGAATGTTCTGGGATCAAATCTGACCTCAGATTTTTCCTAGCTGTATGACCCTGAGTCGCATAACTCCAATGACTCATCTTTTTTCAACTTTGGAACTGGTACCTAGTAATTTTTTTAAACTCTACCTTCCTAAATATCGGTTCCAAGGCAGAAGAACAGTAAGGACTAAGTAATAGGGAATAAGTGACTTGCTCAGGGACACATAGTCCAAAACTTCCTGTCTCTAGGCCTGGCTCTCAATCCATCGAGCCACCTATCTGTCCCTGAGACTTAATATTGAACTAAGACAGAAGGCAAAAGTTTTATTTTTTTTTTAGTATTTTGTTTTCCCAATTACACGTAATAATTTTCAACATATATGTTTTCTGAAATTATAAGATCCAAATTGTCGCCCTTCCTTTCTTCCCTCCCTCCTCTCAGAGATGGCAAGCAATTTGATCTGGGTTATACATGTATTATCACGCCAAGCATATGTCCATGTTGGTCATTGTTGTAAAAGAATACTCATATAATACCAAAACTCCCAAATAAAATTGTAAATAATCTAATGCAAAAATAGTATGCTTTGATCTGCATTCCAGCTCCAATAGTTCTTTCCCTGGAGGTTTAGCAGTCTTTGTCATAAGTCAGAAGATAAGAGTTTAAAAAAAAAGGGAGAACGAGGCAATAGTATCTCTGAGCATTTATATCTATATATCACCATACCACCAAGTTTTCCTTTATCAATAACTACTAATAATTTATATAGTATTTTAAATCTTGCAAAGTGCTTACAAATATTTTCTCATTTGTTCCTCACAACAACCCTGGAAGGTAGGTGATTTTATTCCCATTTTCTAGATGAAGAAAGACACTGAGGTAGTCAAAAAGTCAAGTGACTTGCACATTGCTAGTAAGTGTCTGAGGCCAGATTTGAATTTTGAGTCTGGTGCTCTATCTTCTTGGCCACCAGCTGTTTAATAGAGTAGCAGCTCCTTGAAGGCCAGGGAATGCTTTTTTGCTTTTTTCATTGTAGTCTCAGTCTTTAGCACAGACAATTAAAAATGCTGGTTGAGCAAATCAATAGTCTATAAATTCTATTTCCTCTTATCGCAAACCTCTATTATAACTGCTCACATTTTCCACCCATTCCCCAAACCACAGAGTTATTCTGTCCTAGATGTAGAAAGTATCTCAAAGATCAAAACCTTCTTAACAACTGTGGCCCACTGAGGCTGCCAAGGGATTTCTAAGAACTCAAAATGTACACTGTATTGGTTTTATTCTATAAATGAAAACAAATAAGGATCAAGAAGCATTTTTAAAAATCCTCACTCAGGGGAGGTGGATGGAAAGAGTCTGGGGAGAACCTACTGTGCTCAGTAACCATAACAAATCTAGCTCCTGGAGTCTAATTTAGACCAATCTACTCCAGGTGTAAAAATTGCTGCCAAATTGTCCCCTCCTTCCAAGGGAGTGACTCAGCTCCAAGAGCCCCCAGGGTTTCCAAGACAAAAAGGATGGAGAAAATGGCCAAGAGACCAGGACTGTGGTTGACCATAGTGGATGAGTTCTCATGGACTTTGGGGAGAAGCCAGCCCTCCCATGAAGTCCTGTCCTGGATGCCGAAGTCTGACCCCCAAAAGATCAGGATCTATGCTGACCACTGGGAAGGAAAGGGACGTTCAGAAATGACCAGGTGCAAATAGGCAAACAAATCAATCTGACCCTTCCCAAAGAAGACCAAAGACATTCCCAGGAGGCCAGGCAAACTGGCAGGGCTCCCAGAGCTAGCTCCCTCCCTTTCTCCCCTTTAAAAATGCAAATTGCCCCCTAGGCCATGGGCCAAAAGCCAGAACTGGAGGGACCCTCCATTTTCACTGGTCCCACCCTGTGAAGATTAATCATTGGGGGATGCAGGACAGCTGCTAGGAGGGGGAAGGGGGCAGGGTGGTTAGGGACTCATGAAGCTTTCTGTCTTCATTTTCTTCTTGTCACCTGCTCTCCAAACTAGAGTTCATCATCCTAATAATTGGCGATTTCTGTGGCATTTTAAAATGAACAAAGTAACTGGTGGGTTCCTTTAAGTATTATGGCCACCCTAGAGATATCCCCATTTTACAGATGAAAATATTGAGACTTAGTAAGTGTCAGAGATGGAATTCAAATGCAGATTTCTCCTGACTCCAAACACAGCCCTTTTCCTATTATATATACCATGTAGATTAGATAAAAGATAACACCCAAATCTTAGGGTCATTCAGTAATTCTCCAATTAGGATGGCCTCTGTGGCAGAAAGCAAGCTTCTTAAAGACAGCACTCTTGCTTTTTCTTTGTAGTTCTGGTCTCTAACACATACAGTTCAGTAAATGGATTCAGTAAATTCAGTATTGAATGGAAACAGTTCCCTTCAGAGGGAGCTGCCCTGATTCACCATCCATCAGCTCAACAAGAATGATGGATGTCCATATGGCTACACTGACACTACAAAGAGAGGCCAAAGACACAAACTTACCATAGAATGTGCCTGTAGTCTGTGGTGTGAAGGAAGGAGGACTGGACCCAAGTCAGAGGAGCTGGATTCAAATCCCAACCTTATAGCTCACTACTAAGCAGCTAGATGGTGTATTGAATGGAACATTGGACTAAAAGTGAGGATAGAACTGGGTTCAAGTCCTGCCTCTGAAAGTTATTGGCTGGATCACTCAAAGCAAGTAGAAGCTTCAGTTTTCTAATCTGCAAAATAGGCATGGAACAGCATCTATCTAAGAGGGCGGTAGTGAGATAGAAAACATATAATATTTGGTACTATAATTATAATATACTTATACTATGTTTATAATGTAACATTTTATTTATAAACCATTATAATATAATTATATTAGCTATTATTATTGTGATTTCAAGCAAGTCACTTTACCTTTCTAAGCCTCAGTTTTTTCCTTTTATAGAAGGAGAGGATTAGACTGGTTGATCTCTCATTTCTTTTCCAATTCTAAATCTGTTAATTTAATTCTGATTTTTCCAAATATTATATAATGCATAATATTATAACAATAAATATTGTGAAACATAGTATATTTATTGTAATAATAATATATTAATTCTAATTTATGTGGTATTTTATATATGTACATTATATAATTTAATCTAATATATCATATACTCAAGTTCTATTATTATATTATAGTAATTCCAATTTATGAAGTACATTATGTATGTAATAATATTATATTAATAATAAGATTATAATTTGTGGAGTATATTATGTATATTTATAGTTCTTATTGTATGTTATATAAATATGTTATATGATATATAACATAGAAACTACATATATAATCATATATACATAATTTTGAATTAAAATTAATTTTATAAATGTATTTCCTGTACCAGGTTGAGTCATCGAGGTGGGTAACAACTAATCTTCATCTCAAAAATAATTAACTCAAGTGTCCTCCTTGGCATGCATGCTGGGCATGGCTGCACTGCTCTAGAATGTTTTTCCTTAGAAGTCATTCCAGGTAGATTAGAAAGAAATAGCTATTTGTCTAGGATGCTTCTAAAAGTCCTAGTGAAAGGAAGCCTGATTAGGTGACCAAGAATCATACAACCATAAAATGTTAGTACTGGAGGGACCTTTGCAATTACCTAGTACAACACTTGGTATCAAGAGAGACATGAGTTCAAATCCTTCTTCAGAGATTTGCTAGGTAGATGGTCATGGACTTGTCACTTAAGCATCAGTTTCCTCATGTGTAAAATGGGGATCAAATTTATTTGCGTACTAAGAACTGAGAGCAAAGATGGGACCTATTAATTGGAGAATTACTGAACAAAGTATGATATATAAACATAAAGGATATTTTTACATCATAAAAATGGTGACAAAAGCAAATTCAGAAAAACCTACAAAGACCTGTAGATCTGTATAAACTGATACAGAGTGAAAAGAACCGAACTAAGAACAGTGAATGCAATAACCGCATTGCAAAAATAATTCTGAAAGCCTTAAGTACTTTGAACAATGTGATGACCAAATACAACTCCAGAGGACCAAGGATAAAACATGATCCTCACCTCCTAGCAAAAAGGGGCAGAGTGAGATATATATCTGGATCTGGTCACTCTGCGTATTTGCTTTGTTTTACTATATTTATTGGTTAGCAAAAGTTTTGTTTTGTTTTTTAATCAGAGGGTACGAATTTAATTAAGAGACAGAAAAGGGCTATTGATAGTGATGGCAAAAATAAATAAGAAAAAAGGGTCACTGAAGCATATCTTTTAATTCACAAAAGAAAATCCAAATGAGAATATAGCCAAGAAGGAAAGCTTTGAAGGCAATGTGATGAATTTATTATATATTTTTTTGAAAAGTCAATCATAGGAAATAGACATTCACAGTTTCAGATATAATTCTCTCTTTTTTGTTGTTCCACTTTATATATGGAAATATATATATATATATATATATATATATATATATATATATGTTTGGGGTCTTTGTTGAGTTCAGAATGTGGTGGAGCAGAAAGAGAAGTTGGAGGATCTTGGCTCAAATCTTACCGCTGATAGTCACCACTTGTGTGATGTGGGGTAAGCTCTCTGGGACTCAATTTTATCATCTGTCAGAGTTAGAGGTTTGATCTAGATGGCTTCTGAGGATTCATCCACATCTGGATTTATGATCTCTTGATTGGATTCAGAGAAACATGGAACAACTTATTTGATCTGACGCAGAATTTAAACCATCCGAACTAGAAGAACAATTTACTCCATGACCAATGTAAATAAAACCATTTGGAAAGACCTCAGAGCTCTGAACCAAACAGAAACCTGTCAAAACTTCAAAGGGCTGATGGTGAAACGCATCTCTTGGTTCTTGGTAGAGAGCAGAGGTACAGAAAGAGATATAAAACGTCAAGGATGACTAAGATGGGGAGCTATTTAGCTTGACTGTACATATACGTTTTAAGGGAAGACTTGGTGGAGCAGGGAGGAGGGATGAGAATATGAGTCACTGGGTAACAATCTAGTGTGTGCTAGAGCCAATTATTAAATGTTTAGTGTGAGCACTTAAACATCAGAAGTCAGCAAATGCTATGAAAAAGGACTTGATTCATTTTTTTGTTGATTGTCTAGACTTGAGAAAGTGATAGGAAAATGTTAATAATGCCAATTAAACTTAAAGTGTGTCATGTATATATTAAAAAAAAAAAACAACCTTACCTTCTGTCTTGGAAACAATACTGCATATTGGTTCCAAAGCAGAAGAAATGTAAGGGCTAGGCAATGGAGGTTAAGTGACTTGCCCAGGGTCACACACCAAGGAAGTATCTGAGGCCAAATTTGAACCTAGGACCTCCTGTCTCTAGATCTGGCTCTCAATCCACTCAGACACCCAGCTGCTACCCATGTGTATATTTTTTTTCCAGAGAGCTAGTTGCTAAACATCTACTAACACACCACTGGTAACAAAAGAAAAAACATTTTAAAACCCTTCCTGTCTGTATTAGAATCAATACTAAATTTCTAACTTCTTCCTTTAGGCAGCCTTTCCATATTTTACCATACCAGGATTTCATCCCTCTAGAATATGATGGGAAAATAATAAATGATAAATTCAGCTTGACCTTATCTAATACTTTTTTCCAACTCTTTTCTTTTCTCTTAGAATCAATACTAAATATCAGCTCCAAGGCAGAAGAGCCGAAAAGAGTAGGTAATGGGGTTAAGTGACTTGCCAAAGGTCACACAGCTAAGAAGTATCCAAGATCATATTTGAATCGAGGACCCCTCCCAATTCTAGGCTTGGTTCTCTATCCACTGAGCTACCTATGCCCCAAAAGAAATTTTTAAAAAGAGTATTTATAAAATATTTTTGAATGCAGAGAGAGGAAAAAAGAAAAAGTGCAGATGGAGTAAAAAACAAGGCAATTTAGTTACTATCTTATTAAACATTCTAAATAGAAGGGCAGTTAGGTAGCACAGTAGATAGAGAGCCAGATCTGGAGTCAAAAGGACTTGGTTTTAAATCCTAATCTGGCCTCAGATACTTCCTAGCTGTGTGACCCTGGGCAAGTCACTTAACCCCATTTGCCTAATCCTCACCACTCTTGAACCTTAGAAAAAAGAAAAGAAAAGAAATAAACATTATATATGGAAAGTATTGCCTTTTATGCTGACATTTGCTAACTGATAGGAGCAGAAAAATATCATTTGAATAAAAAAATACCAATTTTAAAAAATCAGCTTGAGCAGAAACATCCCTCAGTCTAAAAGGTTGAGGAGAGACTATTCTGAGGATCTAAGTCATTTAAATCTACTATGCAAACCTGTCTGAAGAGCCCTGACCATGGGGCAATGTCAACCCTCAGCTCACCTATACATGCTTGTTCTCAGAATTCTAAAGGTTATAATTTTAAAACAAAGAATTGTTTGGGTACTATTGAAAAATTGTAAGGACTAGAATTTCTGAGTTTCATATCATAAATCAGAAAAAGACCACTGCTTATGAGGAGGCTCTCAGGTGAGGCACTGCAATCAAGAATAGAGGCAGTAGAAAATCCACAGATAAAGGAAGGAGGAGGAGAACCTAAGTGCTGGAAGAGTTGGGGACAGAAGTCACAAAATACAAAAGCCAGCAGGATCTGAGGTGACTTCGCATGCAGACTCTTTGGCTGTTGGGTTGAGAGCTGATGAGCTGGAGAAAGACTGGGTCAGCCTGAGAGAGAGCTGACCGAAGCCCAGAAGGCTCTGTAGCAACAGAAAGATGATGGGAGAAGAGCTAACCCTGTTGCTGTATGGAGATGGCCCTGCACATATTGCCCTCTACTCTATTCCAAGACTTGAAGGGAAACCTCTCAATGCTGGTCTTTATTGCCCTCTGGAGCTTAAACTACTGGGAAGGAGAAGGGTAGAATATTGACTTTAAAGATATTTTTATCAGTTATGCTAATATAGTTTGTAAAAATATAGTTTGCTAAAAGAGCATAACACTTTCTCAGCACTCTGCCAATGGTGTCTCTGTGCTAAAAGAATGCTTTGTTTTCTGTATCTTAAAATATTGGATCTGCTGATTATTCCTAAATTTGATAGTTAAAAAAAAAGATTTTTTAATGATTGGATTATCTACCTCACAAGGATGATGTCAAACAAAATGCTTTGCAAACCTTAAAGTGTCATTTAACTGTGAGTGGTTGTTAGTGTGACAGAGATAGACTTGGAGTCACAAATCCTAGGTTCAAATTTTGACTTTGAGATTTAGGAACTGTGTGGTCATGGAAAAAAGTAAATTTGCTTCTCTGAGCCTCAGTTCCCTTACTTGTAAAAAAGAGATAATAACACTTTTAATATGTACTTCATAACACTGTTGTAAGACCCAAATGAAAGAAAAATCCACATAAAGTACTTCCTCCATCTTGAAGTACCACATAAATGCCAACTATTATTATTAAATTGAATTTAATCCAGGCAGCCTTTAGTAGTTGCCTCCTCATGAACAGGACATTAGTGTTCTTAACTTAGTGATGTTATTAGAGTAAGGATTTCCAAATGAGGAAATTTCTTTTACCAAAAAAGACCAATACTTATTCACTAATTTATCATCTTAAAGTACTTTTGAAGGTTATAACTAGTATGTTAGCTTTGGTTAGCTGCCTCATTATTACTCTACTAATATGTTCTAATATTACTGCAATATTACTATTGCTCTTGCCGTTACTATTACTAATACTGAACCTACTAACCCACCTTCTCATTCTTCTTCTCCCCAAGTTGTGACTTGGGAGCAGTGATTTTGGAGAGAAAATTAAAAGATCATTGCAACTATTCGTGACAATCATCCAACTCCCCCATTTTGCAGATGAGGAAACTAAGTCCCAGGAAGATGAATAAACTTGTGGGAAATCCTCCATCCAGTGAGTATTTAAGTTAGGATTTAAACTCGGGTTTTCCTGACTCCAGGTCCAACATTAGACCACACAGCCTCTTAGCCATGTGTATTATTAGTAATGTTCATCTTGTTCTCATCTATTTCAATGATATTCAAGTATAAGTGGTTATAGGATGAATTGCTATCTTACTATTCTTTCCTAATTAATTATATTTGTAATTCTTATATCTACATATGTGTATTAGAATTTATTTTATAGTTAAATCATCATCATTAGTAATAGTAATGGCTGTCATAATAGTAATAGTAACAATAATAGAAATAGTGATTGGTAGTAATAGTGATAGTATTATTGCAGATGAGATAGCTCCAAGAGGTGGGCAGCACTTTAGAAGCAGAGCTAGGTCTCCTGACTCCCCAGTCCCATCCTGCATCCATGGTGCTCCCCTGTTTTCTCCAATCTTATCTCCCTCCCAGGCTTCAGGCATTCTATTAAGGGACTGATACCCATCAAACTTGGTTGGAATATTTGAGAGCTATTGACTGGGGTTAAGTCTGAAGCTATTATTCATTTCTGCAGATAAATATGTAGAAAATTTCTAACAGGAGAATGATCTTGGACTAATAATCCTCACCTAACGGTGTCATTTGGGTTTGTGGGGCTTCATATATGGGAGATTTGTTAAACAATCGGATGAAAAGAACTAGGGAAGCTTGCGGCACACTTGACCAATAACTCTGCATATAAAAGCACGAAGTGCTTTCGTCTGATACTGAATAGATACACTTCCAATCATAATACACAGATGCACTCAACCCTCATTATAAGAAGCAGCCTGCCGATGCTGCTGGCTGCTGGCATACTGCATTCCACTTCTGTTTCCATTATCATAAAACCCCACTTTTAAGGATTGATAATTCAGCCAAAATAATTTGCTACAGGACGGTTTCAAAAGATTTTTTTTATTCATCTGAATAAAATCCCAACATCAGAAATTCTAAACAATAGAAACAAGGCTATTTCTGAAGCTCTTGTTGTCCTGCCCGTGGTACATTTTTCCTTATTTTTTTTTAAATGTGAATTTAGTTTCTATTCTGTGCATTTCTCCTAGATCCATTAAAATACACCTCATCTTTTTGTTAATAGGCCCTGGGAGGGGAAGAAGACCCCCAAACAGCTCTTTTGTTTTCTTTCCATTCCGAGAATCGTAAAGAAGGGAGATGATACAATGTCTGCCATGTAATTTTGTTATTAGTAAAAGCTAGTTAGTAACTCAGCTGATCCCAGAAGACTGAGAGTACAAAGTAAAGAGATGCTAGACAATGACAACAAACTGGACTATGAGAGTCGGTTAGGGCAAACAGGTGCCTGGGCTACTTGAGGGCAATTGAGTCCTATTTCAGAAGTCTTATTTTCTTATTTCACAATACAAAGGGACTCTGTGTGTCTGTTGTCTGACAACTGACCTAGCTCAGTGCAAAGAGACCCATGTCAGGTTGGTGATGGGGGGAATGATTCTTTAGCCCTCAACCCATGGTAATGACCATCCCCAAAGACACCGAGGGACTATTTTCTGTGTCTAAGGACAGAGTATCCACACTGATAACACAGGCTCTTGAGGTATTGAAGGTATTCTCTTTAATTCAATCAATCATTTTGCATATAGCAAAATAATCACAGTTGCATTTTTTTTATAGCAGCAGAACTGAAAACTCAATGTGTTCCCATTAATAGGGAGAAAGGCAGAGCAAACTGGGGCACAGGAATGGAATAGGATATTAATCAAACTGTAAAAAATGATAAATAGGAAGAATTTAAAGAAATATGGGAACCTGTATGTAAACTGAGGCACAGCAAATGAGATCAACCAGGAAAATGTGATCCATAATGACTAATAATGTAAATTAAAATAAAATACAGCTAAATTCAGATTAATTATTTAGTTCCTGGTACATAGTAGGGGCTGATTGAATTGAATTGAATTGAACTGGTTCCTGAGAATAAATGTTGAAATGGATTTTCCTGCCCTCAATAGATAGGTGGAAGACTACAGGAGCACAATATAGCATGTTCTGCTAGATCCGGTAAGCTATCTGTGTTTTGCTTAACTATTTGAGTTGTGAGAATGTGGTTGGAGTTAAAAAGAAAGAATCAGTGTTTTTCATTCAAACACATCTCATGCATCAAACTCATCAAATATTCTGGAGTTATTAAAATCTTTTGAAACTGACACTGATTTTTATATTTGGGTGAAAAGATTTTCTCCTGCAGCTGTCCAATTTTTTCGCACTTGAAACATTAGCCTATTATAAAAATCTATTTAAATTAAATAAAATTAAAAATGTTTTTGAGCTTCTACCTATTTCTTCTTTGTCACAAAGAAGAAGTCTATTGATTGGGGATGAAGAAGGCTGAGGAAAAACTGAGAACATCAATAAAACTTTTTCCCAAAAAAGAAGGAAAAAAGAAATTAAATGAAGTAATCTTCAGTAAGATAGAATGTATGTGGGAAATACTATGAGAACCCTTTACATTGCTGAAGTGCAGAAACAGAATAAAAAGTGCCTTATTTATTTAACTGCTATTCCAAACATTTCCTAGAAGTTTTGGTGTTATAGGGAACATGGTTTAGACTGCAATATATCATATCAATGTTATAATAGTATTGCAGTGGGAATAGTTCTACACAGAAACCTGTCTTACAAGTAGATAAAGTAGGTGGCCGCCCACATGGTATGACTCAAAGGGCATAAAATTAAAAAGGACCTAAAATGCTCTAAAATATTCTCAATCACAATGCATATCCTTTTCTGTTGTTTAGTCATATCTGACTCTTTATGACTCCATTTGGGGTTTCCTTAGCAAAGTTAATGGAGTGGATTGCCATTTTCTTCTCTAGCTCATTTTACAGATGAGGAAACCAAAGCAAACAAGGATAAGTGACTTGCCCAGGGTCATACAGCTAGTAAGTTTCTGAAATTGGATTTAAACTCAGGTCTTCCTGATTCTAGGTCCATTGAGCCATCTGGCTGCCTATGAAGTTTTGTGTTTTATTCATTAAGCTCATAGTTAATCATTGAAAGACATAAAATCATAGTTTTTACTTGTCTTCCTCATTGAGAGTTTTAAATTTTCAGTGTGGTTCAGTAAAAAGAACACAGTCACATAGATGCAAAAATCTTAAACAGAATACTATCAAAGAGAATCCAGCAAGTGATCATGAGGGTTATTCATTATGATCAGGTGGGATTTGTACCAGGAATGCAAGGATGGTTCAACAACAGGAAAACCATTCACATAATTGACCATATCAACAAGCAAACCAACAAAAACCACATGATTATCTCAATAGATGCTGAAAAAGCCTTTGACAAAATACAGCATCCATTCCTACTGAAAACACTGGAAAGTATAGGAATAGAAGGTCCTTTCCTAAAAATAATAAACAGTATATATCTAAAACCATCAACAAGCATCATATGCAATGGGGATAAATTAGAAGCCTTCCCAATAAGATCAGGCATGAAACAAGGATGCCCATTTTCACTTCTATTATTTAACATTGTACTAGAAACACTAGCAGTAGCAATTAGAGAAGAAAAAGAAATTGAAGGTATTAAAATAGGCAATAAGAAGACTAAGCTATCACTGTTTGCAGATGATATGATGGCTTAGTTAAGAAATTCTAGAGAATCAACTAAAAAACTAATAGAAATAATCGACAACTTTAGCAAAGTTGCAGGATACAAAATAAATGCATATAAATCATCAGTATTTCTATATATCTCCAACACATCACAACAGCAAGAGGTAGAAAGAGAAACACCATTTAAAATCACCCTAGACAATATAAAATACTTAGGAATCTATCTACCAAAACAAACACAGGAATTATATGAACACAATTACAAAACACTTTCCAAACAATTAAAACTAGTTCTAAACAATTGGAAAAACATTGATTGCTCATGGGTAGGACGAGCTAACATAATAAAAATGGCCATTCTGCCCAAATTAATTTACCTATTTAGTGCCATACCTATCAAACTACCAAAGATTTTTTTTTACTGAATTAGAAAAAACTATAACAAAGTTCATTTGGAAGAACAAAAGATCAAGAATATCAAGGGAAATAATGAAAAAATGTGAAGGAAGGGAGCCTAGCAATACCAGATATTAAATTATACTATAAAGCAATGTCATCAAAACAATATGGTACTGGCTAAGAGACAGAAGGGAGGATCAGTGGAATAGACTTGGGGTAAGTGACGTCAGCAAAACAGTGTATGACAAACCCAAAGAGCCCAACTTTTGGGACAAAAATCCACTGTTTGACAAAAACTGCTGGAAAAATTGGAAAACACTATGGGAGAGATTAGGTTTAGATCAACAACTCACACCCTACACCAAGATAAATTCAGAATGGATGAATGACTTTAATATAAAGAAGGAAACTATAAGAAAATTAGGTGAACATAGAATAGTATACCTGTCAGATCTATGAGAAAGGGAAGATTTTTAAAACTAAGCAAGAGTTAGAAAAAATTACAAAATGTAAAATAAATAATTTTGATTACATTAAATTAAAAAGGTTTTGTACAAACAAAAACAATGCAACCAAAATCAGAAGGGAAACAACAAACTGGGGGAAAAATCTTTATAACAAAAAACTCTGACAGAGGTCTAATTACTCATATATACAAGGAGCTAAATCAATTGTATAAAAAAATCAAGCCATTCCCCAATTGATAAATGGGCAAGGGACATGAATAGGCAATTTTCAGATAAAGAAATCAAAACTATCAATAAGCACATGAGAAAGTGTTCTAAATCTCTAATAATTTAGAGAAATGCAAATCAAAACAACTCTGAGGTACCACCTTATACCTAGCAGATTGGCTAAAATGATAGCAGGGGAGAGTAATGAATGTTGGAGGGGATGTGGCAAAATTGGGACATTAATGCATTGCTGGTGGAGTTGTGAACTGATCCAACCATTCTGGATGGCAATTTGTAACTATGGCCAAAGAGCTCTAAAAGACTGCCTGCCCTTTGATCCAGCCATAGCATTGCTAGGTTTGTACCCCAAAGAGATCATAGATAAACAGACTTGTATGAAAATATTTATAGCCACACTTTTTGTGGTGGCACAAAACTGGAAAACGAGGGAATGCCCTTCAATTGGGGAATGGCTGAACAAATTGTGGCATATGCTGGTGATGGAATACTATTGTGCTCAAAGGAATAATAAACTGGAGGAATTCTGTGTGAACTGGAAAGACCTCCAGGAATTAATGCAGAGTGAAAGGAGCAGAGCCAGAAGAACATTGTACACAGAGACTGATACACTGTGGTAAAATCGAATGTAATGGACTTCTGTACTGGGAGCAATGCTATGACCCAGGACAATTCTGAGGGATTTATGGGAAAAAATGCTACCCTCTTCAGAGGAAGAACACAGAAGAAAAAACAACTGCTTGAACACTTGGATTGATGCGGACATGGTTGGGGATGTAGACACTAAATGACCACACCAATGCAACTATCAATAATATGTAAATAAGTCTTTATTGATCACACATGTTAAAACCAGTGGAAATGCGTGTCGGCTATGTGTGGGGGGGGGGGGGTAGAGAGGGTGAAAGGGAAAGTAAAAACAGAAATCATTGAACCATGGAAAATTTTTTCTAAAAAAATAAAATATTTAAATCTTAAAAAAAAAAAAAAAGAACACAGTCAAACACAGATTCCCTTTTCCCAATTTGGATAAGTAACTTAGCTCTCTGGACCTCAGTGTCCTGATCTCCAAAATGAAAGGGTTAAACTAAAAAGGATTAGACCTCTTCCTTCCCTTTTACCTCAAAATCTGCAATCCATTGATCTTCTGAATGTATGAATCAATGAAGTTTATGTGCTAGAGATGCAATAATACTTAAACAAGCCAGCTCTGCCCTCAGGGAGGTTACATTCTAATGGGAAAAGGCAATACCCAAAGGGGGAAGTTAAGGTGAAATCCAGGATGCAGAGTGAAGGGGGAGGTGGCTTTGCCCACTTTGGGTCATTTATTAAAATTAATCAACAAATTTCATTTTCTCTTATCTCACTCTCAAGTCCCCAGTCAGTATCAAGATTTAGTAACAATCCACTTCAGCTGTATATGTTCAATGTTCCTCTCTTTTGTAACTTCCTAATCATTTTGGGCAACTAAGTGGTACAGTAGAGAAAGCACTAAGCCTACGATCAGAAAGACTTGAGTTCAGGTTCTGTCTCAAATTCTTAACTAGCTGTATTACCCTGGGTAAGTCACTTAACTTTTGTTTGCCTCATCTGTAAAATGAACCGGAGAAGGAAATGGTAAACTACTCTAATGTCTTTGCCAAGAAAATACCATGGGGTCATGAAGCATTGAAAAAAAACTGAACTAAAAGAAGACATTGTGAATGATATAACACACAGTTTCAAAGAAACTATCAGTCATATTTTATCCAGAGTAAGTCAATAATGTCCTGATTAAATCTGGAATCTGTTCATAATTTGAAAAACTTTGAATTAGATCTTCATTATCTTCTTAGATAGGAAAGGAGGGAAGATGGATAAAGAAGCACTTTACCATCAATGTGAATTCTCAGCCATGGGGAAGTTCATCTCTGGACATGCCCTTCTCTCTGGGTTCAATTGCTCCATCTGTCCTCAGAGGACTAAGGCAGCAGTGGCCATTACGGAGCCCAGTTGTTAGTTAATGTCTTAGTTAGTGTTGACCATGGCCAGCTACCCCTCTCCCTGGCATCCATCTTTTCTGACTCTCAATAGCCTAACTCCAATGAAATCTCCAGCCTGGATAGCTTTGCTATCTCTAGCCTTTTCCATCCAGCTCTCAGTGGGCAGCAACAGTGACCAGAGTGACCTGTTCCCTTTCCTCCTCTCTAGAATCACTATTGTGATTCTATTAGCCTTTGATCATTCTCATCCAAACTCCACATACTTTCTCCCTTCTCTCTCCTGGGATGCCCCACCACCTCTCATGATAAGTTTTCTTCAATGTAGGGGAAAGGCATTCTTCATGATTTTTACAGTGTGATAGTATTCCCTTACATTCATTTATACCGTACTTTATTCAGCCATTCCCAAATGAATGGGCACCCCTTTCCCCTTTAGTTTTGAGTTCTGTTCTTTGTTATCACAAAATGAACTACTATAAATATTTTGGTACATAGGGGTCTTTCTCCTCTTTTTTTTTTATCTCTGTGCTAGGTCACATTTGGATAAACATTGTGGTATAGCAAAAAGAATATTGACTCTGGAGTGAGAGACCTAGGCTCAAATCCTGCCTTTAATACTTATTATCTGCATGACATTGAGCTAAATTTCTTGATCTCTCAGGGCCTCAGTTTCCACATCTGTAAAATGAGAAAATCAGACAAGATGGACTCTAAGACTATGATTTCCATGATTCCAATGTAATTGATCTTTAATAGTCTAAAGAACTTACTAAGATTCTTAGCTTTTTCCATGGAGAAATTTACATCAAACATATTGTTGGTTGGTCTTTGTTTCCTATCCACATGCACAATTTGTCTAAAGTACTCTAGTGCTTCATGGGTTCAAACCAAGGAAAACCAATTGAAGTGGTATGGCAGCCCCTGGAGGACAAGGGCACAGTCCTTGGTGGGATGCACAACTTATCTGCTTTCCAGCAGGGTGAAAAGAGAAGCCAAGTTGGAGTGGTGTCTAGCTCTGTGCATAGGCATTAATTGAGCACTTACTATATTCCAGGCACTAAGCCAAGCTCCAGAGATTCTAAGAAGGGCAAAAAAGAATCCTTGCACTCAAGGAGCTCTCAATCTAATGGGGGAGACATACAAAAAAGATAAAGATGGATAAATTGAGCATAATCAAGAGAGGGCTGACACTCTATTTGTGTCTGCAGCACCTTAACATCTGCAGTAGCTTGCTATATAATCCCAAGAAAGAGACTCTTACCAAAGACACCAGACACTCACTCATAATAATAATACTAATAAAAATTGACATGTTATTCACATTATAAGGTTTACAAAGCAGTATATAAATCAAATATATATATATATATATGGTCGGGTACATATATATCTCAAAGGAAATGATATAGAATAGAATAGAATTAATATAATATATAATAGATGTAAATTTTCATTTGATCTTGATAANCATTATAAGGTTTACAAAGCAGTATATAAATCAAATATATATATATACATATATATATATATATGGTCGAGTACATATATATCTCAAAGGAAATGATATAGAATAGAATAGAATTAATATAATATATAATAGATGTAAATTTTCATTTGATCTTGATAATAACCCTGAGGTAAATATTACAAATAATATTACCCTCAATTTACAGATAAGGAAACAGAGACCCGGAGAGATTCATTCATTCACTCATCATCACACAACTAGTAGATCAAGAGAAGGGACTTGAACAAAGGTTTTCCTAAACTCAAGTTCACAGCTTCTTTCTATGACCCTGCACTGCCTTTCAGTACAATATCAAGGAAGCCTCAGGTATACGGGAGGGGGAAAAGCCCAGGCAACCAGACTCTCCCCAAGCTACTTTCTGCAGAGGAAGCCAGTTAGGTGACTCAGGGGATAGAGAACTGGGGCAGGAATTAGGAATACCAGAGATCAAATTTAGCCTCAGATACCCACTAGCTTTGTGACCCTGGGCAAGTCTTTACTTATCTTCTGCCTGCCTCAGTTTCCTCAGCTTTAAAATGGGGATAATAATCTCCCTATCGCCCATGGATATTGAGAAGATCAAAGAAGATAATATTTGCTCATCAAAGTGCCTGGCACATGGTAGGATCTGTATAAATATTAGCTATTGTTATTATTATCATCATTATTATTATTGTTGCAATGATTTGACACATTAGTTATCTCATTTGATAGGATACATGATCTCTGAAATACCCAGGCCAGTTTAGAAACACTGCCCCAGAGATCTGAGCTGCCATTTCTCTTATGGACCAATGACAAAGAGGCTCCCAGGTGGATAGAGACTAGTACCCTCATGGAGTTAATGACCACAGCTGCTGCCATCCTGCTTTTATCTGAGGGAACAAACTTTGCACACCTCAGCCCTGAGACTTCTCTCACTCATCACCTGCTTCTGAGTCTTCCATTTCCTCTACTCCTGAAAGAAACTGTCCTATGTTTGGAAATTCACCAAACCAAGAAATAAATTAACTTATGAAAGGGTAGAGAAGCTTATCTCAATCCAAGCAAAATTTCCATTTTTAGAAGTCTGTAGGGATGGGAAAATAAAGAATAAAAAGCAGCAACTAGAAGGAAGCATGCCTGGAGGAAACTGCCCTAGAATGAAAAGACTTTGGTTTCAATCTTGACTCTTCCATTATTTCAGCTGTGACCTTGGATAAGTTCCTTCTGGTCTCTGGGTCTCACTTTCTCCATCTGTAAAATGAAGGGCATAGTCCCAATGGACTCTAAGATCCCTTCAGATCTAACATTCTGAAGTTCTTTGATAATAAAAGCTCTGAAAAATGATGCCAGTTGAATAATTTCAAGGATCAAAAATAATTTTTGTCCAACTGGAATTTTTTTCTCACCCCCATTTCTGAAAAGGAATCCCTGGAGACATTGTCTTCCTTGTTGCTGTTTGGTCTAACTCTTTATGATCCTATTTGGAGTTTTCTTGGTAAAGATACTGGAGTGGTTTTTCCATTTCCTTCTTCAGCTCATTTTATAGATGAGGAAACTAAGGCAAACAGAATTTAAGTGACTTGCCCCAGGTCACATAGTGAGGAAACATTTGAGGCCAGATTTGAACTTCCTGACAATCATTGCATCACCTAACTTTCCTTATAGAAGCAACTAACTCCATAAAACACAATAATTGAGGCAGCTATGGTGGCCCCAGGGGTTTGAGAGCCAGTAGGTTCAAATCTGACCTCAGACACTTGGTAATTGTGTGACCCTGAGCGAGTCACTTAACCCCCATTGTCTAGCCCTTACCACTCATTCTGCCTTAGAATTAATACACAGTATTGGTTCTAAGACAGAAGTAAGGGTTTTAAAACAAGACCAAAAAATGCAATAATGCAGGGTTGGAAAGCTTTGCCTAAATTGGCAATAGTTTCTTCTGCTCCTAAAGATCTTACATTCTATTTGGGAAACAAGTAAATATAGAAGTATACAAAAATATATACATGAAGGGGGCAGCTGGGTAGCTCAGTGGAGTGAGAGTCAGGCCTAGAGACAAGAGGTCCTAGGTTCAAACCCGGCCTCAGCCACTTCCCAGCTGTGTGACCCTGGGCAAGTCACTTGACCCCCATTGCCCACCCTTACCAATCTTCCACCTATGAGACAATACACCGAAGTACAAGGGTTAAAATAAAAAAAAATAAAAAAAATATATACATGAAGTAAATATTCCATAATCATAAGGAAAAGGCAATATCAGCTAGAAGACAGAAAAGGCTCATGTAGAAAGTAGTATTTGAGCTAAATTTTGAAGGAAACTAAAGATTTTAAAAAATAAAGATGAAGAGGGAGTTCATTCCAGGCATAGGAGACTATATATAAAGAGAGAGGGATAGAAGATAGTAAGTTGTGTCTGAAGAACAATAAGAAAGTCGGTGAGTTGCTCACAATTCCATCACAAAGATCACCACTGAGTCAAAATTGGGAAACTGGGAAACAAATAAACACAATGAGTTATTTTTTCCAGTCCAACTTGGTGTAGGGAGACAGACAGGGAGGTCTTTGGACACTGGCAAGGGGGTCTAGACAAGAATAGCCATGTTAAACATTCCAGCACAAGGACTGAAAGATGCTGTGCACCAGAGCAAAAAAAGGTCCAAGACCAAGACAGAGAGTCTTGACCTTGTGCAGGTGCTCACTGGCAGTTCTTTGCTTACTCTGGGTCACAGGTACAGAACAGGTTGAAGAGCAGACCTGTGCCTCAGAGGTAGCATTCCACGATGAAGAGAAGGCTCTAAGTACTCAAGTGCAAGATTCGTGTATTAAACAGAGGAGCAAGTGCAGAAATAAGCAGAAGATATATAGCTCTTATCCTAGGAACTGAGCAGAGTCTCTGTTCCAGCCTCCAGCCCACTTGAAGACTTCAACAGAATAACTAGGGCAAGAATCCTCAGCCAAAAAGAAGCCTGCAGTTCTGTCACTCTGAACTTGCAGAGATTTCTCCCACTGGCTGATAGTGGGCTGAGTTTAGCAGTAATCTACTGGAACTCCAACTATGATAAAGCCGACAGGTATATTTCTCAGAACCAAGCAAAAGTCAGGAAGTTTGGGGGCTCAGCAATCAGACTTTGGTTTGAATGAGACTGCTATAAGGAACACCAAAAGTTTGCTGATCTCTGGTACTGATCCTGGAATAACAAAACACTCATTACCTCCAAAAAAATAAACTCAGGCCAGATATCCCCTCCAGAGGTGCATAGGTCTGGCCCCAAAATAAAGTCTGAATTCAGGAATGAATGAGCAACAAAAAAAGATTCCCACCATAAAAAGCTACTGTGATGACAGGGATGCTCAAGACAAACACAAAAGAAAATGACTCCAAAATATTGTCAAGCAAAATTTTAAAGAAAAACACAAAGTTGTGTCCAAATTCAACTAGAATTTCTTAAAGAAATGAAGCAAGAGGTTTTTTAATAGTTAAAAAATATGATTATTAATAAAATTAGAACAGAACTGGGAGAAATATGGAAAAGAAATAAACTATGAAAAAATTGAAAAGAGAATTAACAGTTTTGGACAAGAGGTATAAAATCTGACCCAAATGACAAAACAAACCATGGAACTACATGAACATAATTATAAAATAATTTTTATACAAATAAAGTCAGATCTAAGTAATTGGAGAAATATTAATTGTGCATGGATGGGCAGAGTCAATATAACTAAAATGACAGTTCTACCTAAACTAATCTACTCATTCAAAGCCACCCCAATTAAATTACCAAAAAAAATAATCTTATTGAGCTAGAAAAATATTAACAAAATTCATTTGGAAGAACAAAAGTTTAAGAATATCAAAAGAATTAATGAAAAAATATAAAGGAAGGAAGTCTAGCAGTATCCAATTTTAAATTGTATTATAAAGCAGTAACTATTAAAACTATTTGATACTGGTGAAGAAATAGAAAGGTAGATCTGTGGTACAGAACAGACATACAAGACATAGTAGTAAAAGATTATAGTTACCTTGTATTTGACAAAAACATAGACTCAAGTTTGGAGGATTAGAAATCACTATTTGTTAAAAATTGTTGGGACAACCAAAAAGTAGTTTGACATAAAATAGGTATAAACAGATATCTTATACCACTGACTAAGATAAGGTCAAAATGGATACATCATATAGGCATAAAAAGGAGCTATCATAAGTATATTAGAACAAAAGGAACATATTACATATCAGATTTATGGATAGGAGGGGAATTTATGAGTTAAAAAGAGATGGAGAGCATTGTGAGATGTAAAATGGATAATTTTGAGTACATCAAATTGAAAATTTTTTGTACAAATAAAATAAATGTTGCCAAGATTAGCAGGAAAACAGAAAAATGGGGAAAAGTTTTTTTTAAAACCCTTACTTTCCACTTTAGAGTCAATACTGTGTATTGGCTCCAAGGCAGAAGAGTGGTAAGGGTAGGCAATGAGGGTCAAGTCACTTGCCCAGGGTCACACAGCTGGGAAGTATCTGAGGCCAGATTTTAACCTAGGACCTCCCATCTCTTGGCCTGGCTCTCAATCCACTGAGCTACCCAGCTGCCCCCTGGGGGGGGGGAGGGAAGTTTTATAGACAGCCTCTCAGAGGTCTCACATCTGAAATAGAGAGAGAGCACTATCAAATTTATAAGAATAAGAGCCATTCCCCAATTGTTAAATGGGCAAAAGATATGAACAGATGAAGAAATCGAAGCCATATATAAGTATATGGAAAAAAACTATCTAAATCACTATAGATTAGAGAAATGCAAACCAGAACAATTCTGAGATATCATTTCACACCCATCAGATTAGCTAAAATGGCAAAAGGGCAAAATGATAAATGTTGGAGAGGATGTGAAAAAATGGGGTCATTAATATACTGTTGATGGGGCTGTGAGCTGATCCAACCATTTTGGGGAGCAATTTGGAATTACACCCAGAGAGTTATAGAATTGTGTATACTCTTAGACTCAGATGGATCTGTTTTCCAAGGAGATAAGGGGAAAAGGAAAAGAACTTATATGTTCCAAAATATTTATAGCAGCTCTCTTTGTGGTGGCAAAGAACTGGAAACTGGGGGCAGCTGGGTAGCTCAGTGGATTGAGAGCCAGGCCTAGAGACAGGAGGTCCTGGGTTCAAATCTGGCCTCAGCCATTTCCCAGCTGTGTGACCCTGGGCAAATCACTTAACCCCCATTGCCTGGCTCTTACCACTCTTCTGCCTTGGAGACAATACATAGTATTAACTCCAAGATGGAAGGTGAGGGTTTAAAAAAAAAAAAAAGAAGAACTGGAAACTAAGGGGATAGCCATCAATTTGGGAATGGCTAAACAAAATTGTGTTGTATGATTGTGGTGGAATATTACTGTGCCATAAGAAATGATGAGCTGACTAATTAAAAAAACAACTTCAAAAGAACTATACCGGATAATGAACAGCAAAATGAGTAGAACCAGTAGAACACTATACCTTACGGATTTAATACTTGAAGAATAAATTGTGCATGTCACCTCCAGAGAATGAACTGAGAAGTAGAAACATGAAAAGATATAATTTATAAAAATGTATCTGTCTCCCAGGTGATGCCTTCTATGATGCAGGAAGGGGAAGGAGAAGCTGATATGCATTTGTAAAAAAAAATCCTATTAATAAAAAAGAATAGTGGGGTGGCATCTAACTCAAGCAACAAACCCTCTGAAAATTAGAATGGACCAGATAGAAGCTAGTGATTCTACAAGACAAGAAGAAATACTCAAATTAAGTCAAAAGACTGAAAAAAAATAAAGATATCTCATGTCAAAAACAACTGACCTGGAAAACATGGATAATAAAAGAGTCAATGAACTCCCCAAAATATAAAACCAGAAAAATAGCCTAGATATCATAGTTTGGCATTCAAAACCCTTCATAACCTAGCCCCTTCCTACTTTTTTAGACTCCTTAAAACTCCCCAACACTTACTCTTTGATCCAGTGACCCTGGACTCCTGGTTTTTCTATGAACAAAACATCTGTCAGCTGTGTGAGCTCAAGCATGCACACACACACACACACACACACACACACACACACACACACACACACACACACACATACAGAGTTGGCGACAGAAATACATTTCACTCAACAGGGAAATAGTAGGGAAAAGGGAGAGATGGGAAAGGGGGAAGTTAGAGAGAGTGAAAGGGAAGGTGGTCAAAGGAGTAGATTACACAAAACAGAAATGCTGCCACTGAGAATATGCTTTCTATCTCATCACTCACTTCTTAATTAAGTGGAGATGGGAAAAAGGGAATTAAATTTTTAAAAAGGGAATTAAAAATAAAATGAAGGAAAACATATAAGTAATGATCATAAATACAACTGCACAAATAAAATCAATGAAGTTAAAATTAGAAGAGAAGCAGATAAATGGAGGGGATCGTTATAGTAAGTTTCTCTTTAAAAAGAACTTCTCTAAAAATTAATTCAAATTTATAAGAGTAAAAGCCATTCCCCAAATAATAAATAATCAAGAGATATGAATAGGTAATTTTTATAGGAAGAAATTCAAGCCATCAATAGTCAGATGAAAAGAATGCTCTAAATCACTAATAATTTGAGAAATACAAATTAAAAGAACCCTGAGGTTTTATCTCATATTTATTAGATTGGAAAATTTGACAAAAAAGGAAAATGACAAATGCTGGAAGGACTGTGGGAAAACAGGTGCATAAATGCACTATTGGTGGAGCTGTAAACTGGTCCATCCATTCTGGAAAAAAATCATTAAGCTGTACATACATTTTGACCCAGCAATACCACTATTTGGTGACTGATTAATGACAACAGACCACTTTTCCTTTCAGAACATAACACTAATCTGGATCCATTCATTGGGAGAAGTAAATGACATTTTCAAGAGTATTCTACTGTTTACCATGAAGCCAAGTGCTTAGAGGTAGTACTAAGGCCATTTTAAAATGGCCTTGGTTCCTCACCTGTCTAAGCCTAGCTTCCTCATATGTAAAATGATGGGTTGGATTGATCTTCAAGGTCCCAGCCAGCTCTAATTTTAAGATCCTCTAAATACTGAGTGTTGTGCTTCTGCCCACACAGGAAAATAATGAAAAATTAGTCAAGTATGAAATTTCAGCCTAATCCAGCCCAAACTGACAGAAATTCTTATCTGAACATGGGGAGAAAATAGTTAATAGACTTCCTTGAAATAACAAACATTAATTAAATGTCTATTATGTCAGTTACTGGAGTTCTAAATGCAAAAACCTCAGAGAGGTTACATTCAATTAATATGTTGTTGTTCAGGCCTATTTCAGTTTTGTCTAACTCTTCATGGCCTTAATTGGGGTTTTCTTGGGCAAAGATACTAAAGTGGTTTGCCATTTCCTTTTCCAACTCATTTTACTGATGAGGAAACTGAGGCAAACAGGGTTAAATAAATTGCCCAGGGTCACATAGAGGACAGATTTGGATTCAGGAAAGTCTTTCTGACTCCAAGCACTGCACTCTATCCACTGCATCACCTATATGTAATTCTTACTTAGGAAAAGAGAAAGAAAAATTAAAGGAACTATGGAAAAGTCAAACATGCCAATTCACTGTCAACATAGTTGTGAATTTGGTATAACAATTCTGGAAAGCAATTGGAAATGATCCTAGAAAAAGTTACTAAATGGTTCATATCCTTTGACTCAAAAATTTCACTATATTAGAATATATCTCAAGGAGATTATTAATAGGAAAATATATATGTCCACAAAATATTTTAGCAGCATGACTTGTGATCACAAAAATACAGAAACAAAATAGATATTCAGAGACTGGGGATTGCTAAATGACTGAATGAGAGTATATGAAGCAGCTAGATAGTAAAATGGATGGAGTCCTGGACATGGAGCATACATTCTACTGGGAAGATACAATATTTATAAAGATAACTAAATACCAGATAATCTAATAAGAGAGTGCTAACTACTAAGGGGATCAGGAGAGGCTTCCTTAGGAGGTAGCATCTGAATTTACCACTGGAAGAAGTTGAGGACCGTAAGAAGTGGGCAGAGGTAAGACAGAAGGTCATCCCAGGCATGAATTCCTTAAGTAAAGAAGTGATGTGGCCAGATTTGTGCTTCAGAGAGAGAATTTTGCTACTTGTGGAGCAGATAGGATGGAGCAAGATGAAAATAGAAGCTAAGGGGCCAATTAAGAGGTTTTTACAGAAGTTCAGGAAAGAAGAGATGAGGGTCTGAGCTAGGTACTACGTGAATAAACAGAGAGAAGACATATGAGTTATGTTTTGGAAATAGAATCAATAATCATTGTACCCATTTGAGTCCACAAGATCACAGGATGAGAGGTTATAGAGAAAGAAGAGGGTCCAGGACAGAGGTTGGTGTAAGTTTAGGGGATGATAACACATCAAAGGATACTGAGAATGAGTTATCAGATAGGCAGGAAAACTAGAAGGAAGAACTGTTACAGAAGCAGAGAGAGACGAGAGCATCCAGGAGGAAGGGATCATACACAGTGTTGAACCCTGTGGTGATGGCAAGCATGACTAACTAAAGGCCACCATTTTTAATTTTTAGGATACCCTTGGGAAACGTGGAGAGAGTTCTGCCAAATGGTAAGGTTGAAAAGCAGATGGTATATAATTGATAGATGAATAAGAGGACTTGAGAAAATGAGAGGGGAGTGGGGAGAGGCCAAGTAAGAACAGTTTAATCTAGAAATTTCACTGAGAAGGGGAGAATCATAGAATAATAGCCTGAGGGGCAGCAAATAAGGGTTTGTTTGGCAGATAGGGGTGACTTGAACATCTTTGAAAGCAGCAGAGAAGGAGCCACTGAATATTAATTGAAAATTAGGGGGAAAGAGGATTATTGAAGGTGAAGCACCTGGAAAAGATGGGAAGGGGTGGAATCAAGAGCACAAGTATGGAGCCTGGCATTGGCAAGGAGATGATCATCTTATTTTCAGAGACTGGCATAAAAAAGTCAATGCCAGAGGATGATAATAGAGTGTTCTGTATGTGTCATGTTGTCTTACATGTCATATGTGTTTTACATGCATGTATTGTTTATATTGTGTGTGTTTTCCTGTGTGTATATATATATATATGTATATATGTGACATCCTTTCCACCTGCTCTTCAAGGTTCCTCATTCATTCCAGATTGCATCATACTCACACCCACCATTCTTCTTTTCATCCCTCTCTGTGTGATATGATTGTCGTTGTTTAGTTATTTCGGTCATATCCAACTCTTACCCCTTTTGGGGTTTTCTTGTCAAAGATATGGCTTGCTATTTCCTTCTCTGGCTCATTTTATAGATGAGGAAACTGAGGCAAACAGGGTAAAATGACTTGCCCAGGGTCACACAGCCAAATACATGTCTAAGACCAGATTTTTTTAAACCCTTACCTTCAGTCTTGGAGTCAATAGTGTGTATTGGCTCCAAGGCAGAAGAGTGGTAAGGGCTAGGCAATGGGGGTCAAGTGACTTGCCCAGGGTCTCCCAGCTGGGAAGTGTCTGAGGCAAGATTTGAATCTAAGATCTCCCATCTCTAGGTCTGACTCTCAATCCACTGAGCTACCCAGCTGCCCTTCTAAGACCAGATTTGAGCTCAGTTTTCCTGACTCCAGGCTTGATGCTCTTTGTACTCTGGCACCTCCTATCTGCTGTGTGATGCTCAGCTTTAATTCTTCAAAGGCAACAGTGTCCCATATCTTCCTACTCTTTGGCAAAACCAGTAGGACATTAGATTTGAAATCATGGCTCTTTACTTTCACAGAAAGCTTGGGGTGGAGAATTAGGGTATCCACTAAAGTGGGAGATAGTTTCCCCAGAGCCAAGCAAGCCACTTTGCCTCTTTTTCATCTCTGGACTCAGATCCTCAGCTGCATTGGCTTCTTCCAGTATATATGTATGTGTGTATATATATACCTTTATTAGTACATGCATATATACACACACTGTTCCATAGCATCCTTCTATTGTAAATGAACAAGACAAACTCCTCTGAGTGGTCACAGATCTCTTCCAGGAGGCTACACAATGCTATCTTCAAAGAGAAGCACCTGGAGGACCTTACTGTACACCTAGACTTGACCTAGACTGCCTAAAGGATCACCTGCATCACTTAACAAATCCTCTGGGTGAGCACCTATATCCCAAGTGAACAAGGACTAATAAAGTGCTTAGGAACCGGGTGGTGCAGAAGATAAAGTAGTAGACCTGGAGCAAGGAAGACTGGTCTTCCTGAGTTCAAATCTGTCCCTGGGCAAGTCACTTAATCCTCACTGTCTAGCCCTTACTGCTTTCCTACCTTAGAATCAATCCATAGTATTGATTCTAAAGATTCTAAATCAAAATTAAGGATTTAAAGAAAAAAGATCCTGGAAGACATCATCCAAAAATGGTATCTCTACATTTTCCAATCCAGTATGAGATGGTAAAACCTATTTGTTCCTTACTAATATCATTATCAAGGATGCCTTTTATTCTAGTACCTATGGCTATCATGGAGATTTTATAGAGGCTTTAATAGTTGTTGATGTTTTCTCAGTCATCAGTTTAGGGTTGATTTTGGTTTTGGATTCAGCATCAATAAGTTCCAAGAATTTTTCTACTACTTTGGTTTACATACCTTATAAATCAATCCTTCAATATCCCCATAATCTCCTCTAGCATATCTCTCTTCTATATAAACTTGATCCTGTAAGAAGTCCATTTTGGGGGGGCAGCTGGGTAGCTCAGTGGATTGAGAGCCAGATCTAGAGACAGGAGGTCCTGGGTTCGAATCTGACCCCGGACACTTCCCAGCTGTGTGACCCTGGGCAAGTCACTTGATCCCCATTGCCTACCCTTACCACTCTTCTGCCTTGGAACCAATACACAGTATTGACTCTAAGATGGAAGGTGAGGGTTTTAAAAAAAGAAGTTAATTTTTTACATATTCTTTTATTATTTTTATATCAAGATCTTAAGTTATAAAGGCTACATTAGGGAAAACTCCGGATCTGTCTTCATTCAGTTTATATAGATTTTTGTATTCTCTTTGTCCTGAGGAATGTGGTCCTTTCACAGACCCTGGCTGAAAGGAAAAGTTCTATAATAATACTTTTCCTGTGAATGTGGAAAACCTCACCTGTCAGTTTGGAGAAGGGTAGAGGGTCTGATAGACGAGCTCTGAATTAGCTATCACCAGTTTAAAATGTTTGGGGATGTTCAAGGGAGGGATAGAATAATGGGATCCCCAAAATGTAAATATGTACCTGGGCCAGGAGTTTGCATTTGTCTTATGATGATCAAGACAGTCATTTGACCACAATGAGGTTGTCTTGACCAGTCAAATAAGAAATTATTTTAAAATTAAGAAAAAATCAATCTCTATAGATCATTTTAATTGCTACAGACCAATCTAGCTCCTTTCCCCATCTTTGTTCACTTTAATGCCATTTCTTCATCTTTTGCAAAAAGCATGAAAGAATCATCCATATCAAATTGCTTACTGTCTCCGAGAGAGGAGGAAAGGGGAGGGATGGAGGGAGACAATTTGGATCTTATAATTTTGGAAAACATATGCTGAAAATTGTCATTTCAAGGTGAATTATAAACAATTGAAAAAGTATTAATTGTGCATAGGTAGCCTGATCCAATATAGCAAAAATGACAATTCCACATAAAGTAATTTACTTATTTACTGTCATACCAATCAAACTGCCCAAAAATATTTTATAAAAAAATATAATGAAATTCATCTGGAAGAACAAAATATCAAGAACATCAAGGGAATCAATGAAAAAAAATGTGAAAGGAGGCAGCTTTGCAGTACTAGATCACACACTATATTACAAAGCAGTAATCAAAGATCCAAGCTTTTTGGACAGAAACTCACTATTAGAGAAAAACCTTTGGGGAAAAAAAGGAAAATGCTATAGCAGAAACTAGGGATAAACCAACAGCTTGCCTTGTATATCAATAAGGATATATAATTTAGATATAAAGAGTGATACCATAAGCAAATTAGAGGAGCATGGAATAGTTTTTCTGTCAGATCTATGAATGAAGAATATATGACGACAAAAGAGATATAGAGCATCATGGAATGTAAAATGGATAATTTTGATAATATTAAATGTAAAAGCTTTTGTAAAAACAAAATCAATGCAATCAAGATTAGAAGGAAAGCAAAAATGGGGGGAATTTACAATTAATATCTCTAATAAAAAGTATCATTTTAAAATTATTACATGAAATTGGGAAAATAAAATTTCTTTGAATTTTTTATAGCACCACAGAACTGTGTATGATATTAGGGTTAAAGGGTGCTGGTTCCAGTCTCCATGGAGAATACAGTTTTTAAAAATGTTTTTGAAAATCTTTTCCCATTTTTCTTCTGTTTTTTTAGTACTCTTTCTTTAAATCACTTGGAATGACTTTGCTTAGGTAGCTGTCCTGCCAAGTTTTCTTTAATAATAATAACAATAGCAGCTAGCATTTAAATATTGATTTGGTGTTTACATATTTTACATCATTTGATCCTCAGAATAATCTGGGGAGGTAGGTGCTGCCATTTTACAGATAAGGACATTAAGACACAGAGCAAATAAATGATTTGCCTAAGATCATACAGTTAAGTGTTTGAAGTTGAACTCAGGTCTTTTTGACTCCAAGCCCAACTCTCAATTTACTTTGCCAATTAGTAGCAAAACCTTTAGGTTTACCCTCCACTACTTCTTTCTTTTTGAGCTGAGTGCTCAGACTATCCATCACCATCCATCACTACCATCTTTTAGATACAAAAATACACACACACACACACACACACATATATAACATAAATATAAAATTAGAGTTCATTCTATCAAGTTAAAATTTAATTCTTCAATGTAACAAAAAAATTTATTTTTGTATTCTACTTCATCCCCAGAGCAGGGGAGGGAGTCTTGCAATTTTTAAAAAAGTGCAATTAATACTTGTTGAAATGAATTGAATAAAAGTACAAATATCTCAGGAAGGGAACATACCTTAAGCCTTATCAGTCATGGATATTCAAGTGAGAATTAATTTGCCAAATCCATTTCTGAAAGCCAATTTAAAAAAAAACCTTACCTTCTGTCTTAGAATCAATACTGTGTTTTGGTTCCAAGGCAGAAGGAGCAGTAAGGGATAGGCAATGGGGGTTAAGTGACTTGCCCAGGGTCACACAGCTGGGAAGTGTCTGAGACCAGATTTGAACCTAGGACCTCCCATCTCTAGGCCTGGCTCTCAATCCACTGAGCTACCCAGCTGCCCCCTGAAAGCCAATTTTGATGATCTAGGGCAGAGGAATCAAGAAAGATCTCAGAGCCCTCCAGGTGCCAAATTTTACATGGCCTCACTGGAGCGATACAAATTTGAGAGGAGATGGAATATGACAGAATAGCCTAGGAGACTCCAGGGTAGCTCTATTGGCTTCCCAATGTGACCTTGAGCATCACCTGGATTCCCGTATAGACTGGCAAATCTTGGGTCTAGAGCTGGAAAAGACCTCAGGGACCCTCTAGTTTTTATAAACAAGGAACCAGACGCTCAGCCAATTCATAAATTCCCCTTATGCTCCTGTCGCTTGTGAAAGGCTACCCTCGAACCTTTCCCACCAAGTAATCCCCTCTGTTTACTCCAAAGACCGGGCTCTGGTGCCTGGGACTTGGGGGTCCTGCTGCCTTTGCGTCTCTTCTCCTCTAGATGGCAGCAGGAGAACAAAATACAAGAGAAGCTGCTGTTTTATTTTTAGTACCCAGGACCAAAGAAGGGATCTGCGTATTTAATTTGTTAGAAATCAAAGCGGGCTCTTTCCCTGTTTTCCCAGAGTTCTTGAGTGGGGTCTCGGGGGTTAGGAATCAGCGGGAGAGAACATTGTCCGTCCCCCTCCCAGACAGTAGTGATGGAAGGAGAGGTCCAGGCCGCCAGGATGATGCAGCTTCAGTGAGCATGTCTGTTGCATCCCAGTGCTGACACCGAACGTGGTGCGTAGGGATGGGAGCAGAAAGAAGAGTGGTTGGGACTCAAGGTCCTTCTTGAGAGATGCAGAATAGACATGAGGATGTTCGTCGTATAGACCTTTCTTCTCCATAAAATGAGAACTTGGGTGGCTTCCATCTCTAAATGAATCATTTCCCCATGGTCAGTGGGAGGGGGTGACTTCCCCAGGGTCATGCAGTCAGTAGACTGTCTACTTGAATTTGGGTCTTTCAACTCCCAGACTGGCTCTCTATCCAACAAGACCCCACTGCCTGTTGTAGTAAATGTTTAATAAATGTTCATTGGAGTGTTGGATTGGTATGACAGCTAAGTGGTATAGGAAGAGAGATCTGAAGTAGCAGTTTCTAAATCAGGGAAAAGCCATACTTTCTCAGTCTCAGTTTTCTTGTCTACAAAATGGGAATAATAAATGCTCTTAACTCAGTCGGTTATTGTTAGGATGAGAATCAAAGAAGATAATATACGCAAAGTGCTTTAAAAACTTTAGAATTCTATAGAAATGTCAGCTAATATATGGTTATTATTGGTTCAAACATATAGAGGGGGTAATGGAACACCAGTGGCTATGGTGGAGGGGTAGTTACTTTGATTACATCGTAAAAGAAGGGACAGATTAGAAAGTTGGGGGAATCTCCTGGAATAATTTATAGTGTATCTCAGGAGTCCTCGTGCACTTTCAAGAAACTAAACTAAAACTGAAATAAACTCTGAGCCTCTTAAAAAGGGACTGGCTAAATGAATGGACAATCACTGCTCCATATGGAATGGAGCCCATGGACAATCCCAAGAAAATGGGAAAACTTGTAATGCAGAATACAAGCCAAAACCTAATGGTAATGAATCCCAACCACTCTCCTTCCAACCCAGTGGGAAGAGCCCTACAAAGAATGAAAGCCCCATAGACATGTCAGCTTCTGCTACAATTTATATAAATGAAGAAGACATTAAATGGCAATAAATTCAAGTTAATATTACTACTCCTACTCCTACTCCTACTCCTACTCCTACTCCTACTACTACTACTACTACTACTACTACTACTACTACTAGCTGATATTTACCCCATGCTTTCAAATTTATAAAATGATTTACATACCTACATTAGTTTACTGAGTTTACAACAACCCTGAACAACACTGCACCCACTTATTACAAAGCAGGTACCCCATCTTTCTTTTAACAAAGAAACCTTGTCCAGCATAAGATTGCATGTATTCCCAGATGCAATTATTGTCTTTGTTGCTTAACTATCTGGAAAGACTATGAAGTTTGAATGAAGTTTTTTCCCCTTTGAGGGCATGGGAAAGCTTTTTTTAAACACCTACTATGTGCCAGGTACAGTGCTGGGTCCTAGGATGCAAATGCAAGAGTGAGACAGTCTTGCATTTTGGTCTAGGGAATCACAAGGATGGTGAGAGGAACCTCAGGACAATAGAATTCCATTCACTTTCCAAAAGCAATGAGGTTTTTTTTTGGGGGGGGGTTGATAAAGATATTATATTTTACCAATTAAATGTCATAATTTTACACATAAATTTTCTGAAGTTTGTATGGTTCATATTGCCTCCCTTCCTCTCTTCCCTCCCCCTTCCCAAAGCTGGTAAGCAATTTGATCTGGGTTATACGTGTTTTATCACAAAAGCAATGAGTTTTAATTTGATTATATATTGTGGATAGAGCTAAAGGCTGAAAGTTATGGAGGAGCCAGAGAAGCTGAGGTCAGGCAGATGGCAAGGTAGGTCCTTGGGGCATATGGTTGGATGGAATGGAAAGCATGGTCTGGCTACCCTTAGACCAAATTACAACAGGTCAGATTCAGCGGTAGTATCTTAGACTTGGAGTAAGGAAGATCAAATCCAGATTTGGGCACTTATCTCAGCCTTGGTTTTCTTTTCTTTAAAATGGGGGGAAAAGAGACTCATGAGGCTGTTGTGAAGACCAAATTCTGTGTGGCCCATTTTCATCATCTGTAAAATAAAGGAGTTGGACCAGATGACCTTAAAGACCCATGTATGGACATTTCCGGGGAGTGCACTGGGTGCTTATTTTTGAGGTATATCAAAATGAAATTTACTAATGAAGAGTTTGGTCCATTTTTGGTGTGGGCAAGAGCAGTATGTGTCATTTCTTGGCTGTGGATGGGCACAGCTTTGCCAGTTTGTTAGAATTAGATCAGTATCTGCAATGAATCACAGAAACTTGAGTTTAGAAGAGACCTTGGAGGAGGTCACCCAGGCCACAATCCTTGATTGTTTGTGAAAGTCTAAAAAGGGGGGTACTGACATCTAGCCCAGTGCCAGGAGAGGAAAGGACCCTTCCCCTGGATTTGACACTTATGTTCCAGGGTGGAAACCAAAGGAGGTCCAGCCCCCAAGATTATATACCCAGGAGTTCTGCCCTGGGGATGAACAGTTTTATTTAACAGTAACTCTACCGGAGGTTGAAAGGGATGGGTGGTCTAGAAACATACACTTGAAGTTCTGCCTCCACCCCACCTCCTACCTCTGCCCCAATTGTATAGATTTATCTAAAACTACTTCCTGCTACTTTGGTGATTTTCCCACCCACACGGAAGTAAATACAATATTTAAGGAGCTCTAAATATGCCAGAAGGGCTGTTAAAGTCTTTGGTCTGCTGGACCAACCTCCCACTACCAGCCCCTGGGCTCAGAATCTCATTGAGACTTAAAGTGAATAAAATGGTTAAATGACTTAAACTTTTAAATATATCCAGAATGGTTTTCATCCTAGTAAATTAAAACTGAAAATTGACCAATCTCTTTCTTAACCTTGAAAATAGGTAACCTAACCAGCCTGCTTGTCAGAGATGTGATTAGGGCCATACCAAGCAAGCTTTGTAATCAGCCCAGAGAGGATAAAGTTTGTTTTGAGGTCAACAAGCAGCTAACAGGCCAGTGCACAGATGAGAGACAAACTCAGATTACTCACTTCTTAATTAAATGTACTAATCCAATAACTTAAAATATCAGAAATTTAGCACCCTCTTTATAGAAGAAGTGACTAAGCAATAAGATTTTTTGCAATCTAGGAAAATGCCCACAAGTTAAAATATTTTCATTAGGAAGGAAAAAGTTCTAGATCTATAAATATGAGATGGAACATCTATCAAGAGTTTGGAATGCTGTCAAATATTATATGGAATATATCTAACTAAATGCTCTACTTTTAGGATAAGAATTATTTCATTATTTGAATGTAAACATGTGATTAATATAAACTATATGTACCATGGATTTTGTTTAATTGTAAGAGGTTATTTCAGTTTATCCATTTGTACAATGGACTAAACTAATATCTGACATGAATTAGACAAACCAATGTGCTAAAATATAGTGTTTAAAATGTACAGTCTTTTAAAAATCTAGATTATTTTGGATCATCAAGTAGTAATTAAGGTAAATGTGTGAATGTTTGGATGCTAATAAATTTAAATATTACCAATATTTAAAGCAACTAAGAGTGTTCTCCTCATCTCCCAATATGACAAAGAGGTGGGAGATGAAACCAATATTAAAAGATTTAAGATAATATAAGATAAGCTGCCAGCAGAATTATTAACCCTTTTCTGACTCAATGAAAGATGAGAAAATGCATGTTTGTAAAGTAAAGTATCTCCTATCTCTTTTGTAATTAGAGGTTAAGAATGGTCTCATTTCCTACAGCTCTTTATCAGACAAGGTGGGCAAACCTAAGGCCCTTGTGGGCTCACAGATAGATCTGTAATAGTGACATAGTCACTGTATAGAAAAACTAAAGGTCCAAAACAAAAAAAAATGCTTGTTTGGGTTACGGAATTCTAAAACAATAAAATTGGATTGCCAAGAATATAAACTTTTCATCTCTAAGCTGCAATTGGTGAGATTTGCTATTTGAGATAAAAGTTCTTTGGATCACAACTATTGTTGGATTATCAAGAAAAGCCAGAAGGTACTCAGAGTAATGTGAATGATAACTGGTTTAGGTCCTTAAAAAAGCTGAAAGAACAATCTCAGCCAAAGCAGGGATGGGATCCTTCTAACTTAGTAGGTCTACTTGATTCTGAATATTCTTGAATCTGGTTACTGTATGAATGAATGATAGTTCTGGCTCTCACATGAAGTCAGAGCCAAATTGCTCTGTTTGTTTCATCCATTCCCTGCTTTTTTCCTTTTATGACAAATTTCTATAATAAGAACAAGTGCTCAATAGAAGATAAGAGCAAAATGTAAATTGCAAGATGGGAGTATGAACATTCCATATCCCAAACAACCAAGTGAATCAGCAGTTGATGACTAGAATTTATCAACCACTAGCTAACATACTTTAAGTATCTGGGTTTTTGTTAATCAATTATCTATCTGTATCTGCTGTCAAGGGCCTATAGAAATATCTATAAAAACCCATGGGGGCTTCCGGGTTAAGATGGCGGCAGAGTAAGAAGCAGCTCTAAACCTCTCCTGACCGAAACACACAAAACTCCTCAAGGGGACATAAAAACAAGTCCAGACGAACGGAGGAACCCCACAACAGG